>NC_068370.1:10355074-10662574 GCF_020536995.1 Dreissena polymorpha | reverse complement strand
TAGAAATATGCTTTGCGGCTTTTTCAGACAGGGGTAATCCCGTGACAACTAAGATGGCGACGTCCGTGCCGAAGCAGGTATTTAACGAAAAAAAACGATAATCACGTTCTTGCTAATATCGTTGGAAAGTGCGCGGCATTTAAAAATAAATAAAATAATAAAGGTATAAAACGGCGTTATATATCTGTCTCGGCATGGACATCGCCATCCCGTGATTACCCCCTTTGTATTTACAATGTGGAAAAAAGTCAACTGTACAGTCAAGAAAATAGTCAATACCAAAAGTTCTAACATTTCAGGAGATGGGCATCAATCGTGATGCATCGAATAGTTCCGGAATCCTCCGCAAGATAGAATTCGGGTCTAATGGTCGCCATCTAGGCTTGTATTACTACTTCACTTCTCAAAAGGTTATCAGTCTATAGTTGTATGGCTATATACGACGCGCGTTGAACTAACGCAGATTTTTCTGTCGTTTTTTTTTAAATATAAAGAACACCGTCAACGTTTATTTGTTGGGCACTTCGACCTATTATCCAAACCATTTATTTCAATAACATTATTTCACCACCTTTGAAAAAGAATTGACGGTGTTTACAAAACTACCCACATCGAAAGAGAAACTAGATTCGTGACATTTCGCGATGTAAACACTAAATATTTATTTAGTTTCAGGCAGAGAATCCAACAAAGACGATATTATATTTAAGCGATTCCGACTATCATTGCCGACTGCAGTACTGGCTTAAATACCTATTTAGATCAGGGGGACATGCGTATACTGGAGCTTTCCGGGTTTTAGCGAGGCTAGTTGGAGCTGACTTCCAAGAAGGCTTCTTTTTTCGTGAAGGAGTAGCACCCGGTAAGCCTCGTTATATTTCAATTTATTTTAAATGAGTACGCCCTTTCGGATCTATGGAGTTTGTGCATCCCTCGTTTGAGAAACCGGATGTACATCTCTTATATTACACAGAATTGACGCACGTGTAATGTAAAATATAACTAAAATCACGATTATTTAATTTTACCGACGTCGTTTCATCTCTGATAACTAATTTATTGCCAAAAAATAGTTTGGCACCCTTTTTTGGCAAAATGAAATAGTCGCGATTTTAGTTATATTTTACTGAACACGTGCATCAATTCTGTATATTATTAGAGAAAATGCTATTTGTACATCCGAGTTCTCGAATGTCAAGTAAGTAGACAACCGATTTGTGGACGGTTTTCCTTCAATGACTTTTTTATCCCGACGTCTACGATCTACGATAAAAAACACGAGGGAAGCACAAACACCGTACAGCCGAGAGGGCGCATTCATTTAAAATAAATATAGTTAAAAGGTGGCTTACCGCTACCTCTTCACGAAAAACAGAAAACGACGACTTATTGGAAGTAAGTTCCAACTGACCTAAATTAAACAGGTCATGTATAAAAATTGTTTTCATCAAATGTTTGAATTGGTTGAATATTAATGATCTTATTAATTTACTTGTCTGTTATAATTGAGAGTATTGATTTGTAAAACCCACGATAGTGTGAAATTAAAAAAAAGTTTTTCATCAATTAACATTTCGTATTTACTATTATTAGCTCGGATGTTATTGAAGAAAACCCGAGGTGTTGTCATAGCCAGCTCGTCGTCCGGCGTCCGCCGTCCGGTGTCCGCCGTCCGCCATGCTAAAACCTTAACATTGGCTCTAAAATCAAAATGCTTCCACCTTCAACTTTGAAACTTCATATGTATTTGCACATATGTATATGCACATTGATGAGTTCTACACAACACACCCATTTTTGGGTCACTAGGTCAAAGGTCAAGGTTACTGTGACCTCTAAACAAAAAACAAATAAACAAGAAATATCTTTAAAAAAGATATACGGCGTTGATAGTTCAATGAATGAGATCAAGGATAGCGAATGTCTTTTTTCGGTGCAGTTCTTAGCTGCATCACACGCAGTACGGGATGTTACGCGGAGTTTTTGCGGCTTATTTTACATTATTACATATTGCTGGTCATAAACCTATAGATACAAAACAGAAAACCAAAAGAAGAATGGAAGTGAAATTAAAACATACGAGTCAACCGGCCACACGAGAAGTATCCGTATTTATAGGCGCGTTCTTCGAACAAACCTGTTTTAGTGGTTTGTCGGGCACCACTTGTGTTGCTATTTGATTCGATTATTAACAGTATCGATAATCATCGCGCTCATGCTTAATACATTGGTCAATATGGTGGAATAATTATTGTTAAATTAATCAAAAATAATATTTATCGTTGTATTGTTGAAAACACATTAAGAATCTACATATTTCTGGTCTAAAGAAAATTCCAGGTCACCTAGTTCACGGATAACGTATTTATTATATAACTATTATTTTACTGGCCGCGAACTCCGGTGATGACCTGTATATAAACTCTGACATTCATACACTGGCCGCGAATTGACCCGGGTTGAAATGCAATGTATTAAAGTGAGGCCTCGCTTCCACTGCTCTTTATACTTTTACATGTTAACATGTTGACAAGAATATGGAAGTAAGTACTAAATATGAGAACATAGCCTTTAAATATAAACGCGTTGCGCTGGTAATTCTCTGAAAATAAAAGGTGTACGCACAAACTGTATTGATGTCGAGAATTGAGTGTAAAACTGTTCTATCTATTAAGCCTTTTCATTAGAAATAAAATTGTTTCATGCAGTAAAACAGTGTTACAAAGACGCGGATATGTTTCCAATGTTCTGGTGGAATACTCAAATCAGCCAATGGAATAAATGAAGTGTATTCATTCGTACCTAGCCGCGGGAAATTTTATTTGAATTTTATTGGACACTTACATAGGTCAGGAGAGGTGAAAAGCTGGCTTAATACAGCTTACGCCGAAAAAAATTCTGACAAGCTTTCATTTATTCAAAACTGCACATGCAGCGGGGCGTTGGCACCCGTTATGCGGTGCTCTTGTTATTATTTAATATAACTAGAATTTATAATTACCATTATTTTGAAACCAAGATTTTGTTAATTTAATATTTTTTCCACATTGTCCACATTTATTGATTCAAACTGGAATGTATTGATTATGGTGTTTGCATTTCAGCATTTTGTAATATAATATTGCTTTAAAAATGAAGTTGAAACAAAAACAAAAAACATATTTATTATGCGAATACTTCGTTGACGGATGGCACTTCACTAACAGAGAACAACAAACGCCACGCGCGAGAGGTGAGTTCTTCAGCTTTTTTGTATGTATGTTCTGTTTATTTGGTTTTTAGACACAGAACATTGTTTGGGTGATTAATGGTAAAGCACTTCGTATTGCGAAGAAAGAAATTCGCTGAAAAATTCGGTGAATTATAAAAAAAAACGATAAAATTCCATCGATAATCAGCATGAATTGAATGATCAGTACATATTTTAACAAAATAAACATACTTGGAAATAAATCAAGAACGTGCTTACTATTCGAAATAAAAGATCAATATATCCAGTAATGTTACAACATGTTACATTTTAGTTTACTACTGTAATTGAGAAAATTCAAATGTTTTAAGAGTCGCATGCACATTTTTCATCTGCACTTCGTTTACCGATCATCTAAAAAACAATGGCACTTCGTTTCCTGACATCTAGACACTTTTTCCAGATATAACACACTCGTTTTTTTGTGAATCAAAAATGCAGAATTCGCTGTGGAATACTGTTAAAGTAAGCAGGCAATAAATAAAAATGTATGTACTTAGTACGCAAATAAAAAAAGAATTACCGAAGCATGTTCTTATCCCTTTGGCATATGATTATGATTTGGTATAAATGTGAAAGATAAATGTTAAACAAATTGGATATGTCTAATGAGTAAAATCCATATGACCATATATTATAAATTACGTTCTAAACGGTTGAACGGTAAAATATTGGATGAACACTTCTTGAATTAGAGAACGGACACCATGCTGAATGTTTAAAACGCACTAAGTGACCCCGTGACCTAGTTTTTGACCCGTCATGACCAATATTCAAACTTGACATAGACATCATCTAGATACCACTTCTGACCAAGTTTGGTGAAGATCGGATGAAAACCGAGAGAGCGGACACCTAATACGGACCGACCGACCGACAGACCGACAGACAGGCAAGTTCTATCCTCTATAGCACCCTAAACTTCGTTTGTGGGGGTATACTTAGTACTGACTCCATAATATGACATTTAAACATTTTATGTACGCATTCCTTTTTTCCAGAATCAGTTGTTTTTACGATTTAATTTTAACCGTGTTTCTTTAAACTCAACCAATACAGTGATTTAGGGTCAGGTGAATTGCACTTCGAGCAAACGTTAGCGTTGCGTAAAGGGAAGTACTCCCTATAAGCAGGGCTCAAAATAAAGGGAGTTTAACCATTCTCTTTTTAATTATGTTGCTACGCATAAGTATCGTCCTGATGATGCGATTCAAATAAGCACAACCGACATACGATTTTATGAAGAACAAATGTGTATTTGCCTCATAAAGACCCCTTCACTACCGTTATCTAGAGCCCTGCTATAAGTAAAATTAAACACGATTGTGTTGCACCGCATTATCCGTTTTATTTTCATTTCTCTGAATCTCAAGTTTCCAATAAAAAACAAGTTCATTATGTACACATTTATTTAATAATAAATAGTATCTTATTTGAAAATTGCAATTATAATAAACATAGTATAAATAAATAGTAATGTGATTTTTGAAAAATATATTTTCAAAATGTTTCGTATGAATAGCCATAATATAAATAAATGCATTTAAGGTAGAAGATTAAACTCAGTTATTAGAGTGCCCGCTTCGTTGAAAGTCTCCGTAATCTGAAGTGCCTTTTATCGGTAAACAAAGTGCCTGCTACTTTATGTATGCCACCTATTACTACATGCACTATCTTTGTTTATATTTCATTGAATACTATCAAAATTTCAGTATTTGAAGCACAGTGATTACTCTACATGCTGGAATATCAAACAATTTCTTGCAATAATTAAAAGTAGTTATATTTTTGTTAAAATGTTTACTGTTCATCCAGTTTATGCTGTTTTCCGATCGAATTTTCTATTTTTTGGGGAAAAACTGTACCATTCTTCCGTGGAATTGTGTATTCCCAATACAAAAGGATACACAATTTATCAACTCGACCATGTGTCTTGTCTTAAAAACTAATCTTTAGGATATAACTTTAAATAAAACAGAGGAACTTACCTCTCGCGCGTGGCGTTTGTTGTTCTCTGTTAATGAAGTGCCATCCGCCAACGAAGTATTCGCATACCCGGCGTGCATACGTTCGCATGTAATCGTATTATAATTATTTTATGTTTAGCACCAACGATCCCAAATGATTCCATTTATATAAAGTTATCTAATCTGGTGTCATTTCACTATTATTGTCGTATTTTGTCGTATTTTTTTCTGGTATATTAATGTTTAAAACAGAAAACACACACACAATAGTTCCACTTAATTAGAATAATTGCTAACGTTCGTTTGAAGTGTTAGCAAAGAATCGCGTTCAGTTAGTGTTTTGTTGGTGCATGCTATATTTTGCTATATTATTTCAAGTTTGATCCTTTCAATGTGGTTGTTTATGGGCATTTGTTTTCGTGATGTTGTTTGGGTGTATACGCTCTTAAGGTTTCGTCTAAAATCATAACGTAATCTTCATAATACATAAACACAAGCGGCAGACGGTAATAACATTTGTCATTGACACTGTGATAGACTGTCTGATAATATGTGTTCCCTTTTCCGACAAAGATTCCCATCATCCTTTTAATTTCGGTCATATCTTTTTAATGTACTCATAGTCATGATCTTCTAAATTCGGCTGAGAATGCAATGTCTTTGGAACAATGCTTGTTCCAGGCAGTTCTGTATCTATCGTCCAATACGCGTCACTGCTTACACGCCCCTTTAACTCTGCGTATGGATGCTCTCCTGGTCCCGAACCATCGCGTTGAGGCAGCGACAGCGTGTAGTTATTTTCTCTCTCATCCAGAACATTTTCATACACCGCCTTGCACGCCGTGTTGTCAGCACAGTGCGGTAACACTTCATTTGGCGCAAGGTGAGTCAGTGAATGGACATTACTTGCCACCAGTCTTTTGTGACGTTTCCTACAATATCACATGCGTTTAAAATGTGCTTAAAAGAGAAGTCAATCAGCAGCTTACATTGTGCAATTAACGTACAATTTGTGACAATAACTTTATATGTTTTATTTAAGTTCTTTTATAAATTCATAACCGTCTTAATTTATTTTACACAAGAAAATATACCTGCGGATAAATGAGACGCCAAGAACAATAGAGATGATGATAACGACGGCAGCAACAACTGGAACTGCGACCTCGACCACTTGCAAGGATTCTCCCTTTGCCAGGTCGTGAGATGGAACTAAAATGTTGAGGTAACGTTAATGTATTCATTGATTTTTTAAGCAAGAAGAATTTCAGACGTTGAAATTTTACACATATATAAATATATAACATGACCGTAGTATATTATATACTGATTGCATTTCTCAAGAAGCTCTGTTGTGCGGTATACCATTTTATCCCATTTTCACCGCGACATTGACGGTATAACACCTTAGGGAATATCTAGCCTGTCTCCAACACTGTGGGAGATACCTGTCGCGTGCACGGACTACTTTTTAAATTATTCAACCACTGAATGATTTTTCGAAAGAAATCTCTAGAGTCGAGAAAACTTTGCCTTTAAAATTATAAATACAACCTACAACCTAAATACAACCTACAACCTTTAGAACTAGTCGCGGGACATAATTTTTCGCCATCCGTAAAATGAATCAGCTGATTGATTGCGTCATAAAATGACATACTTATTGCGTCATTTGTGTGATGTCATTTTTTAGTAAACTTTAGGTGTACACGAAACGAGTATGCGATGTCTGGGAATAAAACATTGAAGACTCGCATTTTTTGTGTGTTTATGTATCGATTCGTGGATGTAATTATGAAAAAGTGCATATTCTATGGACAACTTACCTCGGATGGAACCGGTGAGACGAAGGATTTAGATCTACATGTAGATCTAGCTAATTCGTGTTATTGATTTTCAGAATAAGCGTGCCTATTTTGATGTGAATTTGTCAAATTTTGTGTGTGTAGAGCATACCTACTGATTGTGAGTATTTTGGTTCAGTAGTCTATTCGTTTTGCTTTTGGAAGTAAGTAAACGTAAGGGTATTTTCTTTGATGAATAAACTTTGTCTTTGTGATTTTATCAAAGAAAGTCTATTCAGTAAGAATAACTCGTTTGCAACAAGTGTATTCAATGCTGACCTAGTATTCTCTATACCTGCATTAGAAGGAGTTTCATAACGAGTTTGTTTGTCAGCTAGTAACACATCGATGGCAGTTGATTAGATAACGTACACAGTTTCTTTATAGAAAAAAACAAGGTTATTTTCTTACAGACATTATTTGCAATAACTAACATTTTTTTATAAACTAATAAAGTGAAATAACTTTTATTTTATTTCCTTAAGTCATGGTATGTAACCGAAAATATCAGGACATGTTTTTTTAAAAATATGTGAGCTTCGACATGCAAAACGTTAATTTATTTGCTTGTAAAGACTTTCCCATTTAGAATCAAAGTGTAATGGCGTTATTCAAACAACATTAAACCAAAATAGCCTGTTAGTAACTCACAGTATGTTTATGTTTATTTTGTTTGCTGCTCACCAGCGTCTTAGAGTAACAAAAAGAAGCTTTTCAAACTTGAATCAGGAAGGAAACGTATTTAATTGAATTTTCGAAAGGACTATACACTTGTATAGCGTATCTACTATCTCAGCAGTAGAAGATTAAATACGCTTCGACCATTATTATCTATAACATGTCCGAAATTCATTGTGAATATTACGTGCAGAGGTTGAGACTGTTGTGGTAGGCCACTTTGTGACATTATCCGTCTTCTTGACAATACTTGCTGTAGTGTGTGTTGTCGTCGTCGTCGTCGCTGTTGTTGTAGAAATAGCAGTTGAAGAGTTCGTGGCTGAAAGGAATACACTTTGTATATATATATAAGGATTCTAGTAGTGTGCAATTCTTTGCTTTTTCAAATTGTTACGTTGTGTTCCCATTTATTAAAACAAATGAAAAATAAATTATAGATTTCGATTGTTTTGTATTAAAATAGGAAATAAAATTGTGTGTAACAACATTTCACTCGGTTTCCGTTATCTACACTTGAAGACTTTTGTAACGCATCACTTTTCAAACTTGAATATCTCAGTTATGAGTAAAGATATTGATTTAAAAGTTAGCATACGATTATCTGACTACATTCTATGCAAGCTAATAATAAAATTATTCATCCGTGACGATTGGACGCTTTAGCACGTGAGGTAGGTGTGGTTCCATATTTTTGCACGTCGAAATGGTGAAACGCGATATAATTCTAGTTTTATTTCAATTATTTTAGGTGGATTCTTACACAAGGAAACTTTGCATTTTACAGGCTACCTTACCCACTTGCTAAAGCGTCCGATCGTCACGAATGAACGATTTTATCGTTAGCTTGTACATAATGTAGTCAAACATGTGCAATTTAAAATAAAAATATTTACTTATTACTTAGATATATAAGTTTTAAAAGTGTTGCATTAAAAAAGTCACCAAGTGTAGTAAACGCGATATACATGTTATTCCAATTTAATATCAATTTTATCATTCTAGGTGAGAAAAACATACTATTAATTAAAGAAAAACAATATGGCTCGTATGAATATTAAGGAGCGCAACGGCTCAATCGGCATGTTGCAAGCCGGTCAGTTATTAAGACGTGTAAGTTTATGCGTTTTACTTTTCACATTGTTATTTTACGTTGTACGAGTTTGCAAATTTGACCCTTAAAGTGACGTTTTTAATTTGTTAAGTTTGATATTTTGTTGTGTTTCAATTTCAATTACATTTTCAGGAATTATAAGATATGTGTTGAATCATTCTTGGTCCAAATTTCAACACAATACTTTAAAAAATAAGGGAGCTATATTGATATAATTAAGTGATGCGTTAGAAAAGTCTACGAGAAGTAGTAGTAGTAGTAGTAGTAGTAGTAGTAGTAGTAGTAGTAGTAGAAGTAGTAGTAGTAGTAGTAGTAGTAGTAGTAGTAGTAGTAGTAGAAGAAGTAGTAACAATAGTAGTAGCAGTAGTAGTAGTAAAAGTAGAAGTAGTAGTAGTAGTAGTAGTAGTAGTAGTAGTAGTAGTAGTAGTAGTAGTAGTAGTAGCAGTAGTAGTAGTAGTAGTTGTTGTAGTAATAGTAGTAGTAGTAGTAGTAGTAGTAGTAGTAGTAGTAGTAGTAGTAGTAGTAGTAGTGTTTGCTTTTGTCATTTATGTTGCGGTTATGGCAGAAGTAGCATTAGTACCAGTCATAGTAGATCTGTAGTAATATTTGTAGTATTTATTTTTTGTTTCTTCTTTTTTTTGCAATTGCATTGTTGTGTTAACAAACATCATTTTGCTTCTTCCTCTTATGATTTGATTATGTCACTGATGTAGATGACAATTATAGTAAATATTACCGGGGCAAGGGTCGTTTGGGCATGATAGTGTAGATTTACATTCTCTATCGTTCGACTCTCTGGTTTGAATTCCTATTCCACACGTGACACTGCATTTGCTCCAGAGCCCACATTGGCTAGGACAATTTTCTGAAATACCAAACGGATACAAAAGATTCACTTATGCAAGTATAATAACATACAGAGCATTTGTTTCTAATGTTTACTCGACGGTTGCCAATATCATTTTCTTACATGAACGCGCTTTCCTACAAACAGCCCAACGCGTACGCCCACACTCGAACATATACACTCAAAAGAATGCTAACACACATGTACACACGCTCAAACACACGCACATACACACAAACGCTCAAGCTAAAAAGTACTAACATGCATACGAAAGTACACACACAAAGTGCACACACAATCATATATAGAATAAATAAAATAATATATTTCTATTATTGATTATTAGTTACTGTTTTTTATTAAATGTTTTTTTTATAAAAGCATAGATGTAATTTGTACAGATTATTGAACAACAGTTTGTGTATGCCAAAACTTAACTTGTTTGTTTCTTTACAATAAAATCCTATGGACATGAGCACGGTCAACATGGTTTGTTTGTCAACATGTACATTGTTTTTGCTGTTTGTCTTTAATATATTATGAACGACTTTTACCCAGATGTGTATACATACAAATAATGTCTATTTTTAGATTTGTTCTTTTAGAAGTACATTTTAATGTCTTGGTTAAGTTGACTATGATATATTCACATGTATATAGAGTAACATGTTGTTATCCTCAATCTATTCTATTCAAAAGTCTTAGATTACTTAAGGCGGTAGTACATGGCATACCAAATTATGTACTTTTTTCATCATTAACTAATATCATTATTATCGTCTATGGAATGAATACCTGTACACAATATCTTAAAAATAACAAGCTCGTGGAATTCTATTAAATATGATTATGTTAACTCGAATTAGTGTAAACATTTAATAATGCTTCATTGTTTGTTTTTCACGAGAAGCATTCAGAAACTTTAACAAGGCAGAGGATACACTTCTACTTATAACAATGTTAAATAAAAAATCATAATATTATCCTGTTTAAACATTTTGATGTATGAACGTAAAGCTATTTTCTTCTGGCGTCAATAGCATGTCAAAAAGATAACATGTAAAAACGTGATTAATAGATTGATATTCGTGTATTGTTTGCATACATTTTATTTCCTAGCAAATAAAATAAAATGTAGAAAACTTTTATTATATCAGTATTATTATATACGTCAATAATTTAAATACTAACTCCTATGTAAACGGTTCGGAACTGCGTACATTTTATGTCACTTATGTGAACCATTAGTTTTAATCCCTTTGTTATAATTGCAATGTATTTATTCATGATGGATGATATCTCTGAACAGTTTAAATTGAAATCATACTTAGATGTCTATCTTATTTAAAAAAAAATTTTTTTCAGATTCGTTGTATTTAAGATACCAATTGTACATCGGACACGCATAATGCTGTGTATAACGAGTGAGGTTATGGGTGCGTTTTAAAGTTATGGGTCATTGAGCCATAGGGGTGTCGATTTTTTAACATCAAAAGAATCAGATTATAAACAACAGAGAACTAGAACACTGGTAATTTTGTTGCTGTTGATATATCTCTTAAAGTTAAAATAAATACAATGAAATAAAACAAACGTTATTTTTCACAAACTAATCAATGCCGGATATGTGATAAATAAATGTCGATCGTATCAGTATTCGCCTCAACAATATCCGCTTAAGCAAGGAGTATTATTTGGACAGAATCTGAGCAATCGGTTGTTATAATGATTTCAAAATAGAAACATAAAATATATCTTCGTAACGGAGAACTTTGACGTTCTTAATCAAACAACTTCAATATTGATGTATAATGTTGAACTATTTTAAGTATGTTGTGTCTTTTAGGTTCTCGCTGAAATTGTTTGTTTATTTACACGCACACTGCTGGTTTCACGTACTGTACAAATTTATTTATATGATGAATTAAAATACAAACTCGATTAATGTTCAATCATCTTGTTTACAGAAAATAAATCGAAAGCAGTGAATTATTAGTTATGTGTTATGTTTATTTAAAAAAGTTTCAGCCGGAACAGGCCCTGTTTCAAATCATTTAATATAAGGTTCAAGGAAACTTGCCGTCAAGTTTTTTCTGTTATATAGAGACTGCCAATGTCGTTAAGTAACCGAATTTTGAAAACATAATCGAACATTTGACATGGAACACTAAATAAGTGTAGGGTCAGCACCATCAATTAGAGTTGGTCCAGTTTGTGGACATAAAAAGCTTTTTGCGAAATTGTTAGGTTAGTCTAGTCGATGCTAAAAAGATACAGAGAAAGTCCGAAGAGGTAACCACAGTTTATTAATCTACATACCACAAGTTGCCATCCTATATTTGTAAAAAAAATCTCCACACTCACAACAATTAACACGATTCGTAAGATTATATCTTTTTATTTCAATATTTGTGCTCATCAACCCTCATACTGTGCTTTATTTATTAGATTGTATCAGATCTTGAAAGCGGTTTATATCCTTGTATCATTAATAAACAATTTAACACTAGGATGTAAACATTAACGTACCAATAAAACCAGACAATTCATATACAAAAGCTTATGGTCGGGCACGATTATGTTGTTTTTTGTTTAAAATGATGGGCGATGATTTGTTGTTTTGTTGTAAACATAAATATGTTAACGGCTTCACATAAAGACAGTCAAAAAATGATTCAATTAAAAAAGAATGGATAAACAAGATTGAGTTTCCTTTCTATGCTTACCTAAGTGAAGGTTTATGCCTCATCTTTATTATTAAGAATAGTATGAGATTTGCATCCATGTGTCAATCATCCTGTTTATTGTGGGATGTAAATGCAGTCATCTAGATTGTTACATGTAATCAAAGCGCTGAAAGCAAAGTCCGGATTTTTCCGGTCAAGCTATAAGTAACCTACCCCTTGCTGAGACGTATATATCCGCCAAATATGTTCGTATGTCAGTCACTTGCTAGGCTTTTTTCTAATCAATCCATATTTAAATGTTAATTTAATATATTTATCTAAACTAACTTTAGCTGATTAAAACTTACTGATACCTTCAGTAAACCGCCATGTTTGTTGATAACAAGAATAAACATGTGTTAACGAGTGCATCACCGTTATTTGTTGACGAATTGGCATCCATGTTATTTCTTATCACAAGGTTTAAACATAAAACTAATAACCGTTTTCGGTGAAAAAAACAACATAAGTTTATTTTTGTTTTGCACGGGAAATATAAAAATATTACTTCCTGTCAAACAAAACAAAACGCACAATAATGCAAAACAGTCGACGAGTTAAACTGTTAAAAGAAGAAACATGAATATCCTTAATACTAAACGAGTGCTGGACGACTTGATATGTAAATCTTATTACACAATGATTTTTACATTATTAACTAGTGTCATACAGTTCAAATTTAAACATATATATTATATGGTTTATTTACATAAAGTAACGATAGTAATCGCATATAACTTAACTCTTGCCTATGGAGTTCCCTAAATGAAAACATACTTATTTGCATTACTTTAATTTTCGGGAGTGTTACATCAACCGCAACGCAATCTGTTTCCATTTGCTTTCATGTTAACTTACCTAGTATACTAGCAACATAAGTAATACAATCTTATAATTTAACACACTAGATGGTTCGTTTCTATGAAACACGTACAATGTCAGCTTTTCCTCTTCTGCTAACATCGTGCTGAAGACGATTGTAACATTCTTCGCTGAGATTATGTTGGTTGTTTTTTTAAGTGCACAGGAGCATTCAGAGGATCTCTGATACTTCGTTTCCCATGTTCCAATAAGGGCTTCTAATGGAAAAGCGATTCATTTATTCTTGTCCTAACACACATTCTACCATTCATATGATTGTACTTGTCCTCTTCCAGGTTTGGCGGATCATAATTCTGTATTTTCGTTACAATGGTTGCTCCATGTAATATGCTGCTTTCACGACCTGTTAAAGCTACGTATGGGTTTTCGCCCAGTCCCAAACCATCGCGTTTAGGTAGCGTGTAGTTGTTTTCTCTCTCATCCTGAACATTTTCATGACCAGGCATACACTCATCATTATTTTCCCTGCAAGCATTTCTGTCAGTCATATCAGTGTACTCGTCCTCTTCCAGGGTTGGCGGATAAAGCTGTGTATAGGTATTCGTCTTGTCTCGAACCTTCGCTTTGAGGTAGCGTGAAGTTGTTTGCTCTATTATCCAGAACGATGTCATACTCCGAACTGCATGCCGACGCGACTTAAGCTTACAATAAACTGATGTCGAAGTTTGGTAACTTTGAGTAGAAAAATTAAATGTCGACAGGCTATTGCGACGTTTTCTACAAACTTTCATGTGCAGCAAATGTAAAGAATAAAATATTACTCTGTTGTCCACATTTGAAGTATAAGTTTTGATATTGACCTCACATGTTCACTATCCTTTATTACATTTAAATCATTCGGTTTTTGAACACGAGAGTATGACGTTTATACATTTGGATAAATAATACGACCGTGACAACATAGATGGTTACACTGGCTGACACAATGGCTGCCACCTTGACCCCAAATAAGGAGTCCGGTCGTATGCTCTAACTGTAAGTCTCTCTGATATGTATGTGTACATGTCTATAGCTCGCCAACATGAACCTACTACTTATGATCTCAAAGAGCAGAAATTGCACGTTCGAATGGTGTCTTGTATTCACCATTCGCGTTATTGTGCGCATATTTCACGAGATGACTGTATTCATCATAACGGTACTTTAATATATTGTTGCCAAGAGGACTGTGTCAAGTTAATATTGACCAGCAAATCACCATAAAAATCACCTAGTTGTTTATTTTAAGCAAGTGACAAGTTCAAGTAATATTTAAGAATGACGGTAGCTTAAAATACCTGCATGATCTTCAAGAAGTGGTTTCAAAACGAGCCGATGTAGCTGGAAATATACACATGACAATTCATAAGTTACCGTGTAAACTAGTCTTAATATATAAGGATATTTATAGCGTACACTCTTGAATTGAACATGTACTGCTATTTCGGGCATGAAATACTATAGACGTACATTAATCATTTACAGTGTATCTATCCGTGTATAAAAATAGAACAGGTAATTTCGCTCGTAACAATTTGCTAACGTTTATGATCATAAACTAATATAAAGTTGTGTGTTTTCTTGTTTTCTTGTCGTTTACTGCGGATATGACTGACGTGAAGTTTCGAGATACATGCATGTAAATCATACATTAATTTGCCTCTTTGTGTTCTTTTATTATTTTTGATTTCCCGCATGTTTAGCAAAAATGTGCCCAATATATAATAAGTGACCAATCTGCTATTGTTGCAGTAACGATGACCATATTTTCAAAATATTTGACTAATAAAGTTTGATAAACGTCTTAAAGGCTTAAAGGTGTTCAGTTGCAATAAGAAACTTTGAAGTTGTTGGCAGTTCAAGGCTTTCTAGTATTTATTGTTCACAGTGACGTGTTTTACTATAAGCTGTTGTCACATACATTACATGCTTGATTGGTGTCCTATAGTCTTTCTTGGTTTAATGTTTCATAAGATAATGCATTAATCCCAACGCTACTATAATGCAGCGTTGCAAATAAGTCAGGATAATATTGGCGAGCTACAGTATCAGTGATAAACACATTTTTCTTTAAAATATTTTGACACAAAATCGGCGGCAAAAATATCACCAAGAAGAAAAATATCGTTCAAAACTCACACACATAGCTATCGATGATAGAAGATATAGAACGATTGGTGACAATCTAGTTCATAAGAACAGTAGCATAAGTGATTGTATGTGAAAGCGTTTATAGTGCGAGAACAGGATGTTCAATATAGTTTAACGTTTCCTCTCGAGCGAAAAGAAAGTGATGTTTATCTCTGTCAATTAGTAAACACTCTTTGTTTTGTTTTTCGTGATTTTCAATCAAACGTGGTAGCCTTTTAACGGCATTGACAGAGCATGTGTTATGAGGTGTGGTTTCCGAAAAGCAAAACCGAAACTTATGAGACCAAATACATAAGCACATATGCTGTGAGCTAAAGAAACTTCAGCGAACAGTTTATATAGCATTGCCAACCCCGTATCGAAAGTCAACCAGAGTCGTAACATATTTATGTCACGCTATAAATCAAAGAAAACTCATTTTCTTGGATACATTTCTACATATATTGGTGAATGAATATAAATTACTGCATCGAAAAATATTTTAAGGTTCAAATGTTTCAAATGCATCTTACAATAGATGAAAATAACTCTTATCAGTCTGAAATTCACAATTTTTAAACGCCATTGTCGCTTTGTCACGTGACGAGTTTTCATTTGGATACTTTAGGATCGACCTTGACATTTTATGCTGAAATTGTAAACATTAATTTCGTCTTCTGAAATCTTTTATTTGTGATTAACAACTTACGTCTGGTGGATTATAAGACTGATTTCAGTGTGAATCAAGTAGTTTTAAATAATATTTACTTTGAGTTTGTATTTACACTACAATTTGTTTACAAAACAAGCCAAAATAATCTAAAATACCGGAAAATGTCATTCTGAATTTGAAAACACTTAAGCACATGGTATGTTACTAAAAATAAAAATAACGTCATATGACCGTGAAATCTCGGGAGATTTGCATTTCAAGAAAGTCTGTCACATCGCTGTTTTTCTCGATATGTAAGAGCAGAATAGATAAATTTTAAATGTTTAAGATAGTATTTTGTGAAAGAATATATCAGTTAAATGTGAAAAATGTCAATCTTTCCGATCAAGTGGTTGATTTTGGGCCAATAACTGCATTTAAAAGCTGTTTTGGACCGGTCTTTGTTAACTGTCAACTTTTCGGGAATTTCTGGTTGACTTTCCTAATGGGGTTGGTCCATAACTATAAAGTCGCGCCAGTCACAAATCATAAAAAGCGACATTTAAAGTTATGGTAGCCAGAACTAATATGTTGTCTCTAACGACCTCAATTTATCATTAACTGATCATTATCATTTACATATTACGCAAGAGTTTCACGACTAACACAGACTTGCAGAAAAAAACCAGCGAACTGTGTATTAAACACATGCATATGAGTCTATGGGTGATAAGTTGGTTCCTTTTTCCTAGTTCCTTATTCCTTATTCGAATAAGGAATAAGGAACTGTTCCTTATTCCTTATTTACGCGTAACATATTTGCTAAAGAGTTTAATAGAACAATAATACAAACATTTCTGAAGTAAATCAAAACAAAATAACTCGAATACATTTACTTTATGTATTACGTTACAGATTCATGTTTCTTCTTCGCGCTTGCATAGGATTTCTTGTTTAAACCGAACCGATATTTTTTAATTCGAATACTTATTTCAAATCAACAAAACCTAAAGCACATACTATTATTTAACATGTATGAGATAAAAAAAATCAATATTGTACATTTAAACATGCTTGTTTTTATTTATAATCCAATTCCTTATTCGAGGCTGAATACGGAAAAAGGAACCAGTTCCTTATTCCTTATTCAAACCGAATAAGGAACTGGCATTTTCTTACTTAAACACCAATGAAATTGATCCAAAATTAACCACATATAAATGAACATATTATGTATATATTGGTTGTATATGGAAATTCTAATTGCAATACATTTCTACTAAAATTTAAGTGATGATTATCCAGTTCCTTATTCAGTGTGAATGAGGAATAAGGAACTGGTTCCTTATTCCTTATTCAAATCGAATAAGGAACTGGAATTTTCTTTCTATAAATTATAAGTCAAAATGAACCAACGAGACGAATAACTCGACGAAAATTATTGTAAATGTATGTAGGGTGTAACAAATATTATTTGCAGTACATTTCTACTTTGTTATATTTAATAATAACATAGTTCCTTATTCGGTTTGAATAAGGAATAAGGAACTGGTTCCTTATTCCTTATTCAAATCGAATAAGGAACTGGAATTTTCATACTAACCAAAATATTAAAATGAACCAAAGGGACCAATAAATCAATGAAAATCATTGTAAATGGAGGTTGGGAATCAAAAAACATTCATAGCAGCACATCTCTATTAAGTTTCATTTAATGATAGCATAGTTCCTCATTCGGATTGAAACAGGAATAAGGAACTGGTTCCTTATTCCGTATTCAAATCGAATAAGGAACTGGCATTTTTCCTACTGAACAAATTATTAAAATGAACCAAAGAGACCAATAAATCAATACAAATCATTTTTAATGTAGGTTAAGTAAAAAAAAACAGTATTTGCAGAACATCTCTAATAAGTTTAATTTAATGATAACATAATTCCTTATTTGTATGGAAAAAGGAATAAGGAACTGGTTGACGCATTGAAATCGCTTTGCATCCTTAATCATATCCCCTTGTAACTGTTTAGGTATAAGAACGGAATGGGATAGCTAAACCATGACTGGTATTCAGCTATCGGAAAGTCTTCTCTAGAAGTTAGGGTCAGGAAAAACTTCAAGAACTGTATCAGACATATAAATTGATAAAAAATCTTACATTAAAATAGCCAATAATAACGATTTTATAGCTGTGCAATTCTAGAATGATCCGAATTTAAATATCCGAAATTATGGCCTCTGAATAAGGAATTGGAGTAAAGCTAGTTCCTTATTTGGAAGCCTGTATTTCGGAAAATCACTTTCGGATATGTAATATATAAGATGTATTGTGGGTTATTTAAGCACGATTATGTTATATGGACGTATTCTGTCACATTTCTTTTTATATTTTATGTCACTATACACGCTGAAAACAAGTATTATGAAGAGGATAATTAGGAAATGGTATTGCCTTTCTCAAACATAAATTAAAATTAACCAAATAATATAAAATGTCGATGAAAATCATAGTTTATGTAGGTTCGAAGTTAAAAATATTTATTGCTATATATTTCTGCCTTGTATTATTTAATAATACCACAGTTCCTTATTCAGTGCGAATAAGGAATAAGGAACTGGTTCCTTATTCCTTATTCAAATCGAATAAGGAACTGACTTTTTCATAAATGTAACTTGTAAATTTAGGTTGGGTATCAAAAACATTAATTGCAGTACATCACTACTATCAGTACATCACTACTATGTTTCATTTAATGATAACCTTGTTCCATATTCGGATTGAAAAAGGAATAAGGAACTGGTTCCTTATTCCTTATTCAAATCGAATAAGGAACTGGCATTTTCTTACTTAAACATCAATGAAATTTATCCAATATTAACCGCATATAAATAAACATATTATTTATATATTGGTTGTATATGTAAAATTCTAATTGCAATACATTTCTACTAAGTTTTAAGTGATGATTATCCAGTTCCTTATTCGATTTGAATAAGGAATAAGGAACTGGTTCCTTATTCCTTATTCAAATCGAAACTGGTTCCTTATTCCTTATTCAAATCGAATAAGGAACTGGAATGTTCTATCTATAAATTATACATCAAAATGAACCAACGAGACCAATAACTCAACGAAAATTATTGAATATGTTGGACGGGTATAAAATTATTAATTGCAGTGCGTAGTAAGTCGTTCCCTCGACTAAGCATATCATGGGGACAAGATAGAAAAAAGAGGTGTGCAATTTAAAAATCAAATAAACAAGGATGATTGATTTTCACATCTATGCTACAGTAGAATTAGGTACTGGCTTTCAAAAAAATGTGTAATTGACTGTATTAACCCTTTGAATGTTAATTAATATCTCTCGCTCGTGCAGACCAACGATATATTAGGGGACCATCAGATATATTTAGGACAACGTTGCCGTCAGTAAGACATGATTGGCGTCACCATCAAGGCGAGACTGCACCGTAAGCAGCGACCCGGGTGCCTCTTTTAGACTGGAAAGTTTCATTAAAAATGCGTAAACAATCCGTTATTTGGTGTTTGCATTTCAACAGATGTTCTTTCACTGGAATAGCGTTTTCTCGATCTTGGATCACAGGCGCTTGATGGCAATGTTTTTGTTATTGTTTTTTTGTTCATGTTTAGTTTTTTGTTTGTTTTAGTTACCCGTTGTTTATTTTGATGCATGCACATTCTAAATCAATGAAACATTTCCGACAAAACGTCGTCTTAAAAAAGATAGTTCGACTATGTATATTGATATTGACATAACTATATACATAGTCGAACTATCTTTTGTCTAAGAAGACGTTTTGTTGGAAGATTTTTATTGATTTAGTATGTGTATGCATTATAATAAACAACGGGTAACTAAAAAAAATACAAACATTACCATCGAGCGCCTGTGTCTTGGATGCAAACGGTATATCCGGCAACTTACAGCATTGGCGCGCGATAAAAGGTCACAGGAAGCGAAGAAATCGCGCTTTTCTTTTTGATTATCAGGCCTAGCGGTATTTTTCCTAAGTTATAGCAACTGGTTACTTGTGCATTATTTAGTAGCAAAAAACGGGAACTGGGTTATCATTTTAATAAACAAAGTAGATTTGTACGGCAATAAGTATTTTTTTTTAATTAACTTACATATACCATGATTAACATTGACGTTCATTAATATTGGGTTACTGTATTTATGTTTGATTATGAAAAGGCCAGTCTCTTACTATCGTCTTTATAATACTTATTTTCAGCGCTTATCGCAAAATATAATATACAGTAGAAAAGAACATTTCCATAGAACCTAATCAAGCTTAAATAACCCACACTACGTAGTAAATAGAACATATCTGAAAGTGATTGTCCGAAATCCAGGCTTCTGAATAAGGAACTAACTTTACGCCAATTCCTTATTCAGAGGCCATAATTTCAGATATTTAAATTCGGATCATTCTAGAAAAGCGCAGCTATATATTTGTTATTATTGGCTATTTTTAATGTAAGATTTTTTAATTTATATCTCTGATACAGTTCTTGAAGTTTTTTCTGACCCTAACTTCTGTAGAAGACTATCCGATAGCTGAATACTAGTCATGTTTTAGCTATCCCATTCCGTTCTTATACATAAACAGTTACAAAGGGATATAATTAAAAATGCAAGCGATTTCAATGCGTCAACATGAAAGCAATACTGCAACGGAAGCAGCGGTCTAGGTTCCTCAAGTAGATTTTAAAGTTTAATCGAGATGCCTCAATATTTTATTTTATAATTCAAACGCATGCGCGCATACTAGCTGTACAAGTTTTTTTTCTTCATAGATTTGTTTAAGTGCGAAAAACGCGTTTTCTCACTCATTCAGACCAACGGTATATCCGGCGACCTTAAACCTCAGAACACGACATTTGACTGTGGGGTCAACAAAATGGTGATGGCATCTTTGGTAAACAGTCCCTCGCCGATCTTATCGTAACAGTTCCGACTTTATTCGTACCGAATGCTGGTGGAATATTTCGGACAGCGTTCTTGTCAGCGCGACGTCACTGACGTCACCATAAAGGCGAGGCTGCACCGGAAGCAGCGACTCACAGGCCTCTGGAAAGTTTCATAGAAATTCCTCCGTATTTTGTTTTTTAATTAAATAAACAAATGCGTATACCAGCTTTACTTGAGTGCTTATATTTAAATATATTTTCTATCTCCGAAAACGCGTCATCTTCATCTTGGATGCCAACGGTACATCCGGCGATCTTCAAAATTGCCACCAGATTAAAGGTCGTGATAAACGACAAAATAGCACTGGTCTTGGTGGTAACCAGTCCTTTTTGTTCCGAAGACAGTGCACCTGATTACTTTTTACCACAAAAAAATGGTTATCACGACGCAAAAAACTATTTAGAAATGTACTACAATACATATTTTAGTACCCAACCTACATTTAAAATGATTTTCATTGATATATTGGTCTCTTTGGTTCATTTTATTTGTATGTGTGTGTAAGGAAATGGCAGTTCTTTATTCGATTTGAATAAGGAATAAGGAACCAGTTGCTTATTCCTTTTTCAATCAGAATAAGGAACTAGGTTATCATTAAATGAAACTCATTAGAGATGTACTGCAATTAATGTTTGTTTATACCCAACCTACATTAACAATGATTTCCATTGATTTGCTGGTCTCTTTGGTTCATTTTAATAGTTTGGTAAGTATGAAAATGCCAGTTCCTTATTCGATTTGAATAAGGAATAAGGAACCAGTTCCTTATTCCTTTTTCGCATTGAATAAGGAACTGTGTTATTATTAAATAATACTAGACAGAAACATATTGCATTAAATTTTTTAACTTCAAACCTACATAAACCATGATTTTCATCGACATTTAATATTATATGGTTAATTTCAATTTATGTTTGAGTAAGGCAATACTATTTCCATGTTATCGTCTTCATAATACTTGTTTTCAGCGTGTATCGTCACATGGAATATGAAAAGAAATCTGACAGAATACGTCCATATAACATATTCAAGCTTTAATAACCCACACACCATCTAAAATATAACATATCCGAAAGTTATATTCCGAAATACAGGCTTCCGAATAAGGAACTAACTTTACGCCCAATTCCTTATTCAGAGGCCATACTTCCGGATACTTTAATTCGAATCATTTTAGAATAGCACAGCTTTATATTCGTTATTATTGGCGATTGTTTGTGTAAGATGTGTTACTTATATCTCTGGTACAGTTTTGAAGTCTTATCTGACCCTGAACTTTGGTCAAGACTATATAATAGCTGGAAACTAAACATGTTTTAGATGCATTGTTCCGTTTTCATACGAAAACTGTTACGAAGGGATATGATTAAAAATACATAATGATTTCAACACGTCTCCATAAAAGAAAGACTGCACCGGAAGCAGCGGTCCAAGTGCCTCTATAAGACTGAAAAGTTTCATCGAAATGCCTCAATATTTTATTTTATTTTATAATTGAAACGAAAAAGCGTGCATCCTAGCTGTAAAAGTGTGTTTTCTTCTGATATATTTTTAGTGCGAATACGCGTTTTTTCGCTCATGCAGACCGACGGTACATTCGGCGACTTTCAACCTCGGCACAAGACGAATGCCAATGTTCCGGACAGAGTTGTCATCAATGCGACGTCACTGATGTCACAATAAAGCGAGACTGAACCGGAAGCAGCGGCCACGGTGCCTCTATTAGACTGGAAAGTTTCATAGAAATTCCTCTGTATTTCGTTGTTGCTTTTTTCAATTAAACACCAACACTTACATAGCTGTAATTTGGTAGTTTTATTTCAATAGATTCTCTATCTCCGAAAGCGCGTTTCCTCGCTCTGTGATGCCTACGTTACATCCGGCCACCTTAAAAATTGGCGCACGATTAAAAGTCGTGAGAACCGACAAAATAGTACTGTTCTCGGTGGTTATAAGTGATATTTTTAGATATTGCAACTGGTTACGCTTTCCTTATTCAGCCGCGAAAACAGCACTAGGTTATCATTACACAAGAATACTCAAAAGAAATGTACTGTAATAATTACATATTTTGTTTTCCCAACCTACATATACAGTGATTGTCCTTGATTTATGCGTCTCTTAATTCATTTATTTTATTTGTTCAGTAAGAAAATATCCGTTCCTTATTTGATTTGAATAAGGAATAAGGAACCAGTTCCTTATTCCTTATTCAAACCGAATAAGGAACTATGATATTATTAAATAAAACAAAGCAGAAATGTACTGCGATAAATATGTGTTACACCCGACATACATTTACAATAATTTTCGTTGAGTTATTCGTCTCGTTGGTTGATGTTGACTTATAATTTATGAAATGAAAATTCCAGTTCCTTATTCGATTTGAATAAGGAATAAGGAACCAGTTCCTTATTCCTTATTCACACTGAATAAGGAACTGGATAATCATAATTTAAAACTTAGTAAAAATGTATTGCAATTAGAATTTTACATATACAATCAATATATAAATAATATGTTCATTTATATGTGGTAAGTTTTGGATCAATTTCATTGATGTTTAAGTAAGAAAATGTCAGTTCCTTATTCGGCTTGAATAAGGAATAAGGAACTGGTTCCTTTTTCCGTATTCAGCCTCGAATAAGGAACTGGATTATGAATTATGAAAGATTGATTTTTTTATCTCATACATGTAAAATAATAGTATATGCTTTAGGTTTTGTTGATGTGAAATTAGTATTCGAATTAGAAAATATCGGTTCGGTTTAAAGAAATCCTATGCAAGCGCGAAAAGAAACATGGATATGTAACGTAATACATAAAGTAAATGTATTCGAGTTATTTTGTGTTGATTTATTTCAGAAATGTTTGCATTATTGTTCTTTAAAACCCTATAACAAATATGTTACGCGTGAATAAGGAATAAGGAACAGTTCCTTATTCCTTATTCGAAAAAGGAATAAGGAACTAGGAAAAAGGAACCAACTTATCACCCATTATGAGTCTGAACAAACGGAATAGTTGGCAATTTATTCATCTCTTTCACTTTAGTCAGTATGTGGGGAAACTGCATTTGAACAGCAAAAAATATGCTCAAACGTTTCCGTAACACCATCAGTCGATACTTCAATATAAAGAAGTGAAACTCCAGCTGCTGGAGCAGTATTGAATTTTCATTAAAAACAATTAGTAGGTCCTTTATTTAAGGCAAGTGACCGATTGCCCAAACAGTACAAAACAGCACAATACAGCACAATACAAACCAACATAAACACAAAATATGAATAAAGCTGGGGTCACCGCCTTGGAACGGTCAATGCAAAGCATTGGGGGTTTAAACCTGGTTATAGAGCGCTCAACCTCACACTTGGCCCAGCAATATTCATAATACATTTAAGTGTTAATAAAATTTAACGTCATAGCATTGTAACTCAAATTAAACAATAATAAAAGGGAATTAAAACGCATTCAATTTAATTACTATTTAATTACTCAATTGCATTGAAGATACAAGAGTAACAGAATTACAACTTTTTGACGAACGATCAAATAAAACTATTAACAATTGTCAACTATATTCCTTCTTTATAGAAAAGATTTGAGAATATAGAATCATAGAGTTAATATCTCAGATAATCATCGCGCAAATACAGGAAGAAGCAGCAATAATGGGTGTAAAAATTCCATATTACATAGCTTGGTTGTTTATGTGACTGCTAAACAAATTAAAAATAATTAATTCAAACAAGAAACGCCTATCAGAGAGAAAATATAAATAAAATGGAACGTTATAAACCCAATGACCTATGCATGTAGATTACAACTGGGAAAGTCGGTCGTATGACGTCACAAAAATCCATAATGACATAGTCGCGCGATGTTCGTGCGTTATCTAAAATATTCATGGCGAACTATTTTTTTTGCCGGCACTCATTTCCCCTTGTTACTTTATTTACAAAGTAAAAACATAAGTAGATATTCATATATATTACAGTTTTTTTTATTGCCTTTAGTTGAGTTTATAGTCAGAAATATGGTAGCTGAAAAAATGAACCACGTACTAATAGTGCTAATAATAACAATTATTTAATAAATCCTTCAAAGAAATCATGTTCTTGGAATGCATGTTGTGTTCGAAAACAATGACAGTAAAACTCACTTCAAAACGGACGAAAGAAATGTGCATTCTTGTTAACATGTCCGATGTAAACTGTGTTGTTGCATTAGAAAAATTTAAGTGTTATGAATAAGAGTCAGGTGTTCAAAATTTACTGCGGGAACCAAAGCAACACATATGTGATCTGTACACACAAACACGCACATTTGAATGAAACTTGGGGTTTTAATCGGTCAACGTAAAACGTCGGAGATTAAAACCGGATTTAAGGAGACCCTAACCTCACAATTACTCCGTATATTTTCTCAATATAAATAACAAGTATGACGTCGTGTCCACTTGCTTTAGTATTTTACAAAAACACACACTAGATTTGCCATTTCCGCGAAAGAAAAAGTGACATCGGTGATAATTAGGTTTATTGAAGAACAATACACACGGTATGTTTTAAAAACAAGAATCAGCGAAAGAAAATCGTTTTTAAAAGTGATGGTGTACAATAATTCGCCAGAACTAAATATTTGCAGATGTTTACAATTATGTTATTAATTGCACTTATTCAAAATTGTAGTCATATTATTATATAATCATAATCCTTATCTAGCATAACAAGTTACGCCAATATGCGAATATTAGGATAATTCGTACTCTCGTAACATTCCAGAGAATTAATACTAAATTAAAACATAAATCTCATTTATTAGACTGAATCATTCTCCATCCAGCACTTCGAGGTTAGAAAAAAAATCAATAAAGGAGAACGCCGGGAATGGACCTACACTTTAAAAAGCATTAAGAAAGATTACTCGTTATTATAAATCGACCAATCATAAAGTTTTCTATAAAATCATTTATGATTTATCTTGTAGTTGCGTTGTTGTTCAGCATAAATAATCCTGTCACTTTGAAAGAACATTAATTTAAGCACTGAACACTTTAGAAGTAATAATAAATATTTTGCTTTTTGGATCGAAACCGTTTTATCGCGCATATATGCTATGAGTGTCAACCAAAATGCATTAACATTTAGAATATCGTACGGTATGTTACTTAACACTTATCTTATCGAGGGAAATTAACATTGGCATGTATGTATTAACATGTTCAAACCAACTGTTCGAGAGATACTTAACGTGCATGCAAGCAGCATGTTTACTTATGGCGAATACGAGTAACCAAAATGTAAACGTTAATAGTTGCTCGTCATGTGACTTAACTATTTTATTTACGCAGAATACATATATATTGTTATATTAAGCATGTTTTATTAAATCGCTTAAGTCGCCTTATGATGGTTTGCATCAATGTGTTCGTTAGAATAATAAAACATGAAAAAACAGTCTGCTTTACATTTTTTTTTTCAACGATTAAACAAATATTGCACAAATATTTCAGTAAGCGTATGGTAAACAAACACAATAATAAGAAAAAAAGTCGATGAGAAAAAATATTGACAACAGAAACAGAAAATACATGGAAGTTAGTAGAAAGAACTACATGAAATTATATTACACAATGGTTATCATATATTTCAAGACATATATATAATTAAACGAACGATGGAAATGGCAAGACATGAACTATTTCGTTTCCATTTAAATACAATGACATCTAACTTCTAAAAACATGTAGTTCCTAATAAAACACAGTTTTATTCTGCGTATGTTTGTTTTTGCCTCTATTCGTTTTTTTTACATTATTTTAACTTTCCAGAATGCTATAGCAACAGCCAACAAAAATGTTTCCATTTTCTTTAAAGATAACTTATCTAGTTTAATTTCAATAAATATAAAGAAAACATTATTTCAAGAACTAGCTGCTAACGTTTGCTAATGCCCGCACAATTAATTCGGTTGAGATAAGGAACTTGAAGTATGTTGACATTGCAATGCGTTCAAATAGTGTGTTTTTGTTTTTTTTCATAGGACGTTTGCTATATGTTTGATATTTATTTGCACGTTCGGGTCTTTAGTTGCGATGTGTTTTTTTCGTTTTGAGACTTCTATATGCATGTCATTGTTTCAGTGTGCTCCCACTAGATGGTTCGTTATTATGAAACACAATGTCAACTTATACATCATTGCGCTGAAGACGATTATAACATTCGTTATTGAGATTGTGCTGGTAGATCTCTAAGTGCAAGTGAGCATTTTAAGGATATCTGTCCCTTCCTTTTCCCTTTTCAAATAAGTGCTACTAATGGAAAAGCGATTCGATCATTCTTTATCTTGCACACAATTTCTGCCAGTCATATCAGTGTACTCAGAGCATGCTCTTCCAGGTTTGGCAGATAATTCTTAGTTTTTTTAGCAATGTTTGTTCCAGGAAGTTTGATATCATGTATTTCGTACGCGCTGCTGCTTTCATGCTCCGTTAAAGGTGCGTATGGGTGCTCGCCCTGTCCCAAACCATCGCGTTAAGGCTGCGTGTAGTTGTCTTCTCTCTCATCCTGAACATTTTCATGGCCAGATTTACAATCATCTTTATATTCCTTGCATACATTTCTACCAGTCATATCAATGTACCCGTCCTCTTGCAGGGTTGGCAGACATTTCTGTATTTTTGTAGCAATGTTTGTTCCAGGTACAATGCCGCTTTCTTTACCCTTCAACACTGCATATGGGTGCTCGCCTGGTCTCGAACTGTCGCGTTGAGGCTGCGCAAAGTAGTTTTCTCTCTCATCCAGAACATAGTCATACTCGACTGTGCATGCTGGCGGGACTTCAGCTTGCGATAAACCTTTGGTCGAGGTCTGGTTACATGGTGTAAGCTTATTCTGTGCCGACAGGCTATTGCGACGTTTTCTACAAAAAGGCATTGTAGTGAATATAATAGTTCCTCTTCTGTCCACAATGTGTTAACATTTAACTAATAATTTCACTGTCACTTATTACATTTAAAACCATATATATTTTACCAAGCAAATATGAGATGAGTTGTATACCTTCGGAGGAGCAATACGACCAGGAAAACAGAGATAATGGTAATGGCTGCTACAACTGGAACTGCGATCTTGACTTCCAATAAAGAGTCCCCAGTTGTCATGTCGTGTGCAGAAGCTGCATGCGATGAGTAGTTGTGAATTATTTATGCATGTAAATGTATATAGCTCGCCGACATTGACCTGATATGTGTGATTTCAATGAGCATAAATTACACACTTGACTGCTGTCAAGCACGATTGGTGTTGTTCACGTGTTTCACGAGTTTAATGTTAATATGATAACGGTGCACAAATGTATTGTTGCCAAGAGATCAGTGTCAGATTAATATTGGCGAGCTTTACTAGCATTATTTCACACATACACATTTTAAACAAGGTTGATATATAAATTAATTAAAGTAACATAAATACTCAAAATCAAAGACAATGTCGTACATTATTTCGAAAAAAGTTAACACATAAAAAAATCAATGTCCCTTATACTTATAGCAATATCCAAAATTTCGAGGCTTGATATGGTATGGTAACATAGATGCAGCGAGATATAAAATGCTCGTTTTTATTTTTTTGTGGCACAATAGCACAATATATTCCATTTTAATATCCCGCAACGGCATCTAGTCATACGTCACATGAACACTAACATGGTACATGGACATGGGTTGAATATATTGTTCCGCAAAGAAACAAGAAAGAGCATTTTGTATCTTTTTAAATCAATGTTACCAGACCGCATATAGCGTTAACATTTTGGCTATTGCTATAAAGAACATTTATTTTTTATGTTCACTTTATTTTTTTCGAAATATTATACTAAATGTTCGTTGATTGTAGGGGTATGTAGGGGTATGTGTGCGTTTAAATGAATGTATGTGTATTGTATAACACTTTTCATTCTTCAGAAATATTGGAGTATGTAACTCCATACGCATTATCAGGAAATATTCCGTAGTCGTTTATAAAAGCTAGTGACAAATTCAAGTCTAAATTTAGAATGACGTCAGCTAAGAATACCTGCATGTGAAGTAGTTTCAAAACGCGCCGTTGTAGCTGGAAATACAAACATTACAATTAATAAGTTACCGTGTAAACTGTTCTGAATTTATGAAAATGTATACACTGTAAAAAAAGAACGTACTCTGCTGAAAGCACATTCACTAAAAGTTTATCGGTGCATGTATAAAAACAGAACATAGTTTTCTCCAACATCGCTAGATACGATTTGCTAGTTAACGTCTATGTTAATAAACTAACACATACGTTTTATGTTTTCTTATCGTAAACACGGATTCGGATAACGTGAAGTTCCTGACATAAATGCATATTAACTATGCATTTAATAGGCTCTTTCTGTAATTTAATTATTTGAATTTTCCAGAATATTTAAGATACAATTATCAAAAATATTTCCAATGTCTATAAATCTGCATTTATTACAAAGACAGTCTTGAGTAAACAACAAGTTTACGAAATTTGACTTGTTGATAAAGTATGATATACTGAATTCTGTTTTTTTCACGTTTAAATAAATTGACAAAATTGAAAAAAAAAGTTTTAAATTTGCAAATTTTTCATTGTATTAAGGTTTATATTAACCATGCTCTTAAATATCTATTGTATGCATCATTTGACGGTTGAAAAAACCTGAAAATAATCAAGCGTTACAAACGCGAAATGATTGTATAATTTGGAAAGTTCTGTTGGTTTCGTTATATTTTGTGACATTACAAGGATTTTATATAAAGAAAAAAAAACTAAATGCAGAGTTATGTCAGCATGGATGGCCGAGTGGTTTAAGCACTTTTAGTCCAAGGTTCAGTGGTACGAGCAAAGGTTTGGATTACGTTTTGTGTTGTTTTAAACTGGAACTCTTTAGTTCCGATGTTTATATTTATCAATTTTAAAAATGTAATGGCAAACTTCAAAACATGAAAAGGTCCCTTAAAAAGTTAACTCAGTTGCACTAAGAAACTTTGCGATGTGTTGTATTTTCTATTGACCTATTTTATATTGATGTTTATCCCCAGCTGTTGTCTCAACAAACTTCATTTCCATAAATAATACGCTTGAATGGTGTCCTTTATTGTTTCTTGATTTCATGTAACGAGATAACGGTGATAAATGGTTTCAAATGGGTCAGGGTAATATTGGCGACATACTCATGTTACTTCAAAATGTTTTGACGCGATGTTTAACTAAAGTTAACGTTTCTTCTCTAGCTAAAAGAAAGTGATGTACTGTATATCTGAAATTAATAAATACAATTTGTTCGCGATATTCAATCACTAGTTCTAGCATTTTAACTGCGTTACATACTTTTTGGTATGAGATGAGGTTTCCGTAAAGCAACACCGAAACGTATTTTCTACGGTTTTGCAGAAAAAATAGACCGAATATATAAGCACATATTTTGTCACAATTGCAACGACTGATCATCAAATGATACTAATCATCTGAAAAAAAAATACACAAGGATATATATCGACTCACACAGACTTATAGGAAAATAATAGCGTTAAAAATTAGAAAGGAGTCTGAACCAACGGAATATATGCAATTTTAGTCATCTCTTTCGTCTCGACCGATTTTTCTATATGTGCGCAAACTATATGGGAACGGTAAAAAGACTAAACATTCAATTCTGTAGCATTGATATTCCATAATTAAATTCGTGTTAATTTTCTCAGATATTCCTAATTTTTGAATATTACAAGTATTCATGGCAAGAGTTAATTAATATACAATAAGTCAGTTACATTTAACATTTGTGGTTATTGGACGGAGATTCCTTTCAGTCAACTGTTTATATTGTTCTCGAGATTTAGCACCACTGATTTTACAATATATTAACAATATAGTACCATTCAAACAGCACGATCTGTTCCCAGTATTTTAGTTGCAATAATCCAACTCCAGCTATTGACCATCCGAGTCGGTGGGAGTTGCAACTGGCAACAAGATTTTTCATAGAAACGTGCCGCCCGGAATCCAGGCGGCACTTTAATCGGTAGTATAAGCAACGTAATCTAGTTTCTGGCATAAATAAAGACAAACAGATAATAGATATATCACTAATGCGCAAATTAAAATAACTTATATGATATGGTGTGCTCGCATAATAATGATATTAATCCAAAGTTTCAAACACGTCAACGGTCTATGAACATGTTTAATTTTTTCCAACGGAAAAAAAGAGTATTCCGAATTTGAAATTACGCTTTCGATTGTTTTCGGAATTCTGCACGAGATAGATATCGTGTCTAATAATACAATCGTGATACACCGACTTTCTCCGGAACCTCTGTAAGATAGATTGAATCGTCAATTCAAAACTTCCGCTTTTGGTTTGGTAATGGATTTTGTGTAAAGTATTTGTTTGAGTCTTTCTCCACAAATGACTCGCCAATTGATGTCAATAATAACAGGTATTGTGATTGTTTCAATGTATTAGATAGATTGAACGACATACGTGAGACATCAATTTTTGACATTAAAAATCGGTTATCAAGAAGAACTATGAGCTGTATGTTTGTACTTATAAAAGCTCAGAGCATACAAAAAGAACAAGCCAGTATTTGTGTAAAGTGAAGTAGTTGTATTGAGTATTTCCTGTTAAAGAAATTCACTCAGAGTGTATATCTAAAAGGCCCTTATATTAAAGTAGCAATACAATCGTGTTAAATTTCACGTTTATTCGCTCTTGAATGATTTAATGCCACTATATATTTTTATATAAAACTCTCACATAATGTTACAATATGAGTTTATTAGCGATTGGTACGATATCAGTTTAGTGTCGAGATATTTTACCGTGTACCAACAAAAAACAGAAAGGCAATCAATATTATCATCAGTAAGCGCGACGCGTTGCGAAGGTAACTACTATATTTACATCATTGCACAAAGACAGTGCTTGAATTTAAACGTTATATATGTTAAAACCAATTTGAAATGACGTACCTTTTATGGTGGTGCAAACCGATGTTGTGATATCTGAAAAACACATAAGTCGATCACGATTGTATTTCCGTTGATTGTGTGAGCTATTTATGATAAAAGGCGTACATAGTACATGATTTTAAGAAATAAGTTTTAAGGCAGTTTTGTTTGAAGAAGAAAATCATGTGTTATTACAGTATGATATGTATGATTTGCTAATAAAAATAATAATGCTAATAATTGAAAAATAAATAATAATAATAATAATAATAATAATAATAATTACAAAATAAACTAATAATAATAATAATAATAATAATAATAACAAAATAAAATAATAATAATAATTGGAAAAAATAATAATAATAATACTTCTATTATTATTATCATTATTCTTTTACCTAAACATGGTCCATAATTGCATGCTCTAATAGATATGCAGCTTCCATTCAAGGTCTGCTGATACATAATTCCATCAACGCACGTAACACTGCACTCTCCCCTGGGACCACATGCAGTTTTATAGGGACAATTTTCTGATAAAAATCGTAAAATACAAGATATTGAATCTATCGAGCATACGTAGTTTCTTATACATTAAATAAAAATACATTTATCAGTATCAATCATTATGTTTCTATTGTGGAATTTAGATTACATTAAATGCAGATTCCTGTAAAATGTTATTCTTGTATTGTGCACAAGTTTTTATGCATGAACAATAAAGGGTGGATATAAAGAAAACTTCATAGACACAGGTGGTTAGCGTGTTGCTATGATATTTATTAGTGAAAACATCTTTTTGAATGATAAATAATCATATAATAACGAAAAACTCAACTTTTCTGGACAAAAAAATTCACTATCAAATATATATAACACGGTATTCAATTCGAAATCACCCGAAAACAGGTAGCATCGCTTTGAACAGCCATTACTTCATCAATTTTGCAGCGATTTTCATGAAACCAGTCTTATTCAACGCAGAAATGAATTTCCTTTCTGGAAATGTATATATCTTGTTATATTTCTACAAATGCTTGGTCAAATTTTAAGAAATAAAACGATACACAATTCGCGTGACCTACTTATCAGCGATCAGACAGTATTCATGAATGAAATCTCCAGGGGTAAAGACACACATTCGCATTGTACCAATGAAATCACTCGTGTGTTTAAAGGGATCTTTTCACGTTTTCGTAAATTGACAAAATTGAAAAAAAGTTGTTTCAGATTCGCAAATTTTCGTTTTAGTTATGATATTTGTGAGGAAACAGAAATACTGAACATTTACCATGGTCTAATATAGCCATTATATGCATCTTTTGACAATTAAAAAACCTGAAAATTATAAAGCGTTGCAACGCGAAACGATTGAATAATTTGGAGAGTTCTGTTGTTGTCGCTATATTTTGTGAAACTACGATAATTGCTTATATATACTATATAAAATACATCGGAGATTGTATTCGGAAGAATGATCGAGGGGTCTAATGCGGAGACTTTTTATGCCAGGACTCCAAGGGTCAGTGGTTCTAGCCCTGTTGAGGTTTAATTTTTTTCTTTTTTAAATTTTATTCTTGATTTTTTACTGGAGCTTTTTAGAGCAAATGTGTACATTTATCAATAGAAAGCATTTAATGACAAACTTCAAAACATGCCAAAATCAGTGAAAATGCCCCTTTAAGTTAATATAAATACTGTTACAATGTGTAAACGTAAATTTGGTTCTAGTCGAGTTCTCAAGAACAAAACTGGAACTTGAAACGGTTTATCGACAACAATAATTGAGGAGTTTATGGACCGTTGCCTCTATGAACTATAATATAAGTACAGGATTTTCTTACCAATTCTAGACCGCATATACTGACCAAATCGTTGTGATTCAAAAATGTCCCGTGTGTTACTATTAAAAGGCGCAGTGTTATTACTTGATTATAAATACATAATATTTCTGGCAATTGGTTTCGACATGTAAATGCATACATTCCAAAATTCAGTTCACTCAATAAAATACATGTTAAGTGGAGTATCGTAAAAAAAAATCTAAAAAATAATTATAATTACTTAGTTAAATGTTCAATGTCTTAATGTAGTTTCAAAGTGACATAATCACTTATATTAAACAAAAAATCAGATAAATCATACTGTTGTTCTGTAAAACTTCATGATGGCAGTAAGTCCGTTTCATATAACGATTTTATTCTTAATACATGTTAATCGTATGGCCAAGAAATTCCCGGCAGGATATTTTAATTCATTTTTAATTTTATTATTTGCGAACACAAAACCGAACGCTGGTTTAGAGAAAGATTTAGTCTAATAAATCAGACTTGAAATTAGTGGTGCATTCAATTAAGTGCTAAACTATCTGGAATATACCTATAATACGAAGAACCTTTATATATTGCAAACAGGCCAGACATGTTTTACAATTGAAGGATTATGCTATTTTGATTATGTGTACTCATGTTACAGAATAGTAATTGTCTGTAAATACTGAGTTCCTTATTTCATTTACTGTTACGTATTATTTAACATTATAAAATCTTTAAACGATCTACTAAGCTAAAAAAACAAACCGCGTGTGTTGCTCTACTTATAAGCACCGATGCTTTCGCGGGCGTGTGGAATCAAACGTGTGTTTTTTAAGTACGTACTCAACTTCCTTTCATAATTGTTATTTACGTTAACATATTTGGTAAAAAAATCTGGGCTAAGTGTGAGGTTTGGGGAAAATAAAACCCGGTTGTAATCTCCGACGTTTTACGTTGAACGATTTAAAGCCCAAGTTAATTTATTTTTATGTGTTTTGCGCATGTGTTGTTTATCGTGCACATAAAATGTGCTGAACAGAAAAGTCAGTCTGCAGATTGCATTAACAGTTGATGTATAATATAGGACACTACCTGTACATGTTTACTTTAACTTCTTTTATACATTCATAACTTTCTTAATTTTTGTGGACAAGAAAGTATACCTGCGAATAAATAAGACGACAAGAACCACAGCGATGATGATGACGACGGCAGAAACAACTGGAACTGCGACCTTGACCCCTCACAACGAGTCGTCATTTGTCAGGTCGTGTGCAGGAACTTAAACGTCGAGACAATGTTATGGTATTCACTGATTTACTATTACATCAGTATTTCACACGCGCGAAGTTTACACATGTTATCAGTTTTAATATGTAACATGAACAGTATATTGTATACTGGTAACATTTCTTCAGTAGTGCAAATACCATGTTTAAATGCTGTATATATATAAAATTATATATAACAATACCTGCACTAGATGGGGTTTCATAACGAGTTGTTGAAGCTAAAAATATACAGTTGACAATTATTAAATTTACGTGCAAAGTGTTTCATAGAAAAAAATGAGGTAAATTGTGTACAGACATTAATTGCAATAAATAACAATTTATGTAAACTCATAAAATTGAAGTAACTTAAAAATGTATTTCCCTAGTAAAGGAACATAGCCGAATATACTGCAGTCTCTGACATTGGATCAGTCAATACAGTTTTCTATTATGTGCAGTAAATAATGTAATACGTCAATTTATTTACATGTTTAATACGCAGTAATCATTATAAAAATTTCATTCCTGCCCTTCATTGTGAATATTAAGTTATCAACTTGTAAACTGTACTGGAGCGCCATAAGCCGTCTGAGTGTTCGTGGCTGAAAGATTTGAAAGAACCGAGAGAAGCAGTGTGTCATTCTTTGCTTTTACCGAAAGTTACGTAGCTTTTCCAAAGTTACATTGCTTTTCCATTGGTATTAAGACTTACGAGTGTTTGAAGAACTTTCTGTAACGGTGACGACCAATTTTGTTGAATCTGAAAAACACATGAGTTTGGCATGTTAAAACTATATTTTATTAAGTGGATAATAATACTAATAATACAAATTGTTTTAGTATACGTATTAGAATAAGCAGTAGTAGTAGTAGTAGTAGTAGTAGTAGTAGTAGTAGTAGTAGTAGTAGTAGTAGTAGTAATAGTAGTAGTAGTAGTAGTAGTAGTAGTAGTAGTAGTAGTAGTAGTAGTAGTAGTAGTAGTTGTAGTAGTAGTAGTAGTAGTAGTAGTAGTAGTAGTAGTAGTAGTAGTAGTAGTAGTAGTAGTAGTAGTAATAGTAGTAGTAGTAGTAGTAGAAGTAGTAGTAGTAGTAGTAGTAGTAGTAGTAGTAGTAGTGGTAGTAGTAGTAGTAGTAGTAGTAGTAGTAGTAGTAGTAGTAGTAGTAGTAGTAGTAGTAGTAGTAGTAGAAGTTGTTGTTGTTGTTTTTGTTGTAGAAGCTGTAGTAGTAGTAGTTTAAGTGGTAGTAGCTGTAATAATAGTAGTAAAAGAATTAGTAGTAGTATAAGTAGTGCAGTTGTAAGTATTTGTTGTCGTTGTTGTTTTTGTAATTTTAAACTTGATATAATAATTATACATGTGTGAAGCTTGTATTAAATAGCTTTAGGAAATACAGACATATCCACCTCACCGCGACTTGTCAAAGTACCAAAAGAGCAAAATTCCGATGAATAGATGTTCAAAGAAATGGACCTTGCTTAAGTGTCAACAATAACTTTACAACAAGTGTCAGATTGTAACATTAACGAACATAGTAGGACATCATCATTAACAGCAGCAGCATCAGTAACATCATCATTATTATTTTGTTATTTTTATTTGTATTGCTGTGCTGATAAAAATCTTGTTTCTTGTGCCTTTGATGATTTGATTATGCCACTGATGTTGCAACCAGGGTGGTCAATACTACCGGGACAAGGGTCGTTTTGGCATGATACTGTAGAAACACATTCTCCATCTTCCGACTGTCTGGTTTGAATTCCTTGCCCACACGTGACACTGCATTTACTCCAGAACCCACATTGGATAGTACAATTATCTGAAATACCACATGCATTGTTTCACTTGTGCGAGTATTATGACATAAAGAGTATTTATTTCGAATGATACTCACATAAAAGCACGCGCTTTCGCATACTACGCCAACGCCAGCAAACTAACATGGATTTAAACGCATAATTGTAACTGGGCCGCAATTTGTGTCGTTTGAACATACATGTACAGAGAGTCGTCCGGAATTCCTTACACTGAACAAAGCTAAATCCTTTGCGCTGAACACAGACACAGTGATGTAGCCAAAGTTCGGAGGTTTTATCTCGATTCAGCCTATGAAATATTCGAAAATATTCATGCGTATCTGCTGGCGTTATGTAAAAGTCATTTAAGGTGAAAAGCTGGGTAAAACAGCTATGCCGAAAAAGCGCATTAGTGCTCTATACCTATGTTTAAGGCAGAGTTGTTGACACCGTGTGAACTGCTAGGGTAACAAGTAATGCATAACAACAAAGTACGGGTCAACAGGGCTGTCTTTATGACTACCTAATTCGTGAGTAAAAAGTATTGCTCGCAGATTTATTTTTTATTTATTTTCATCAATTATCTTATTGTATATTTTGAATTTTGATATGGTGTCAAAAATCAAAAGTTTTGTACAGAGAATTGTCATCAGGAAATTATATTTTTAGTGAGATGGCTAATCGCTATTCCAAAAATATTCATTAATATGATGGTGAATGCAAATTGTCTTTATATTCAGTTCTCGTTACCATTTTCGTCATACTTTCTATGCTTTCAGTCGTCCAAAAAGGGCCACGTTGTTGTTATTTTGTGTAAGTTATTTCTATGAAATAAATAGAATGATAAAAAGTGCACAAAAATTTCGACACATGCGTTATGACACACTCTTTATAAAGTTGAATGGCATGTGTTCATTTCAAACTTGCGATTAATTTTGAAAAATGAGTTGCGTCTTAAATTATGCAATAGCGAAAAACTTAAGTGTCTCCAGCGCTTTAATTAACTTTGTAATAATTGCAATTTATGTACTCATAATGGTTGATATCTATGAACAGTTTAGATCATCTATCACGTAATTTCAATATACTTAGATACCGATCAAAACGTGTACTGATTCGTTGTCTCCAATATTTTACATCGCATGTATGCAAAATGCTGTGAATGACGAGTTGGGTTGTGAGTGCGTTTTATGTTATTGGTGATCGAACGCTAGAGGTGTCGCTATTTAATTATAAAAAAGTATAACATTATTATATACAAAGCATTGAAACAGACAGCAGTGGCATATTTGTAACTGTTGATATATCTGTTCAAAGTAATATAAATACAATGAAATAAAACAAGCTTTATGTTTTCACAAACAAATGCCCATCAACCCAGATATATATGCTACATGAACATCGAATTTATGTGTGTTCGCTTCAACAATATCCGCTTTAACAGAACATATTATAATGGAAAAATTAAATCAATCGTTTGTTAATAGGAGGCCAAAACAGAAACATACAATTTCATATTGTATTAGTGTAACGAAGAACTTAAACAAGCATCAAACAACTTCAATCTTGATGCACACCGTGCAACTGTTTCAAGTGTGTTGTGGCGTCTAGTAGGTTTTTTCTCAAGTTGTTTGTTTGTTGTAAATGATTACTGCTGGCTTCATGTACTATGCAAACTAATTTATATGATTAATTAAAACACACACTCGATTTCACAAGTTAAATGCCTTTGTAATTAAGAAATAAAAGAGAAAGCAGTGCACGACATATTGCTTACTAGATGTGTGTAATGTTTATTGCAAAAAAAATCAGCCGGAACAGGTTATTTGTCACATCATATTATAGATTCAATAAAAATGACATCAAATCTCTTCGTACATATCTTTCTTTATAAGAAACTGACAATTTTGCTAAATGACCAAACGTAACAAAAATCGAAATGTCACCATTGAACACAAAAATAAGTGTAGGGTCGTCATATTCAATTAGGGATGGTCGGATTAGTGGACATAAACAAGCTTTTTACCTGTTACGAGTGTACACGTAAAGCCATCAAACAATAATGTCATTCGAAAAAAATGCATTGGTGTAAGATACAATATGAAATATTAATTAATATTTACGTTTGCATACGCCATGTTTTATCAGACATACACATTTCGCGAATACGAGAAAGCAAACTATGCATTGTTAATAGTTGTTGATAATATAAGTTAACTGCTTCATTTACACACCCAACCTTTTTCTGTTTTTTAATTCATTTAATTCTTGGACAGCGATTACGCCGCCTTATTATGGTTTACATAATTGTTGAGTGATAAAAAATTTACCACATAAATACACAAATACGGCATGTATTTTGTTGGGGAATAACATAATACACGTTCAAAAATCATATAAGAAACGGAACATTATAATGAGACAAAACGACTATTGATAACATTATTCCCTTAAGAAATACACACACACACACACACACACATATATATATATATATATATGTATATATATATATATATATATATATATATATATATATATATATATATATATATATATATATATATATATATATATATATATATATATATATATATATATATATATATATATATATGTGTGTGTGTGTGTGATATTGCAACAGTGTTGTTACCTAAAGTTTCACACAATTATACTTCCTCAGACAATTTAATGTTATATATAATATGATTTATTAAGTTGAAGTTGCGATTTAAATGTCAATAAAAAAAATCTACTGCAAAAGCCATAATAGCGACATTTGCCGATCTTTTTACTAGTTACATATTAAAGGTGTTCCTTAAATATATGCATATCAATTTATCGATTAGTTGGGAAGGACAAGTATCTGTAATAACTTTTATGGTAATAGCAGACTGATATTCTATTGTTTAAATAATGCACGTAAAATGACATATCGAGTAATACTATTTGTTTTTCAAGCAAACACTATGTGTGTCATATAAGGGAAAATTTATTTGTGTTGTCACTATATATTGACAAATAGTGATAATATTGACTCGCATGCTTCTTCTTCGAAAATTAAACAAAATGTTATAAATGAATATATAGGATCGTTAACTATAAATTAACGAACCTTACGTTCTTGAATTCACACTTTTTTCTCTATCAGTGTTATTCGTTTAAGTATTTCACTATGGTATTTATACAGTAGTATACAGTATTAATTGTACATGTATTTAGTTTGATCAGCCCATCGTGTTTCCATTAATAGCTTTTTTCCACTCCATATTATTGGTTCTTATTTTTTCTAATCGTCCAATAAGTACACATGTTTTTGTCGCTGTATGCGCGAAGTTGCTAGGTGATTCTAGTCGATGCTTAAAAGATGTAAGTTAAAACCATCGGAAAAAAACATTTCGAAGCGGTAATAAATGTTTATTATACTATTAATCTACTAACCACAAGTCCACGTGTCCATGCTAGTTGATAGCAAATCTCCACTCACAACAATTAACACGATTCGTACGATTAAATCTTTTTGGTCACTATGTGTGCTCATCAATCCTCTTTCTTAATGTACAAGATTGTATCAAATATTTGAAAGCGGTTTATGTACTTGAATCTCTTAAAGGGGCCCTTTCACAGATGTTGGCATGTATTGAAGTTTATCATTGAATGCTTTATATTGATAAATGTAAACATTTGATCTAAATAGCTACAGTAAAAAAAAAACAAGAATACAATTAAAGAAAGAAAAAAGTAACCCTCAGCTGAGCTCGAACCACTGACCCCTGGAGTAAAGGTCTATCGCTTAGACCACTCGGTCATCCACGCTTATACAATGAGTAATGATTTTAATACTATTTATTAGCACTTTTCGTAGTATCACAAAATATAACGACAACAACAAAACCCTCCAAATTATTAAATCATTTCGCGTTGCAACGCTTTATTATTTTCAGGTTTTTAAATCGTCAATAGATGCATATAATGGATTTTTTAAAGCATGGTAAATTGTTCAGTATTATTGTGTCCTCACACATATCATAGCTTCAACGAAAATTTGCGAATCTGAGACAATTTCGTTGAATTTTTTCAATTTACCGAGACGTGAAAGGGTCCCTTTAATCACTAGGATGTAAACATTAACGAAGCAATAAAACCAGACAATACAGTTACACAAGCTTATAGTCGTGAACGTTTATGGTGTGTGTGTGTGTGTGTGTGTGTGTGTGTGTGTGTGTGTGTGTGTGTGTGTGTGTGTGTGTGTGTGTGTGTGTGTGTGTGTGTGTGTGTGTGCGTGCGTGCGTGCGTGCGTGCGTGCGTGCGTGCGTGCGTGCGTGCGTGCGTGCGTGCGTGCGTGCGTGCGTGCGTGCGTGCGTGCGTGCGTGCGTGCGTGCGTGCGTGCGTGCGCTCGTGCGTGCGTGTGTGTGTGCGCTTGCGTGTGTGTGTTTTCTTTTAAATGAGTTGCCTTGTTTTTTTTGTTGTAAATATTTAATATGTTAACGGCTTCACATAAGAGACAGGCAAAGATATATTACAATTTAGGAATAATGGATACACATGATTGAGTTTCGTTCCTATGTTTACCTAATTGTTGTGCTCCATAAATATACTTATGAATTTTGGGAGAGTTGCATCCATTTGACAATCATCCTGTTTATGGCGGGATATAAATGCAGTCATCTACCGATAGATTGTTACATGTAATCAAAGCGTTGAAAGCACAATAATTGTTCGCTTTTAATAACATTAAGCAAAACTAGATTTTAAATTAAAATCTGCTTTTTGAATCGCATGTCCAAGTCAAGAAAACACACTTGGCATTTTATTAGGTACATTTGTCATGTACTTTTAATTCTTCTTCTACTTTCATTTAGAAATTTTTAAATTGCTGTTTAAATCATTACATATGCGAAAAAATTAACACAGCCACATCGATGATAATGACAACAATTAAAACAACTGGGACAGCGACCTTTTCCTCTTACACGGAATCTCTCCTTACGTTATTGTACTTATTGGTTGTATAATATTTATTCTAATTCAAACACAATTACATTTGCATTATGTGTGGTGTGTTCTGAGATTTTTGGTCAAAATGTGGTAAATTGGCGAAATTGAGTTATTAGCATTTTCAGAAGCCTTAATGTATGGTTAACACAGAAAAAGTATAGATTTTGCCATATTCGTCTTTTTAATGTTAAAAATGTGATGTAACAAATAACCATCAAAACACAAAATTTGACATGCTATTCATTTATTTTCATGTCAGTAAGTCTATTGCATGATGGTTCAGTACATTTATGTTTGCATAGGAAAATCACATACTAAGTATCCATCTATAAGGAAAACAAGTGTCCTATTTAATTAATATAAATTAATAACAACAAAACAAAACAAATTTCTGTTACCATAGCAACCATTTGCCAAAAATTAACTATAATTGAAATTTTGTTACAAAATAATTACACATGTTTTTGCTCACACCTTCAATGTAAGAAGATAATATTAATATCCAAAAACAGTTAATTAATACATGAATCAAATAATTGTGTACATGCTGTACCTATTACTTTGTTCTATTGGTCACAGACTCTTACAGAAATTCAATAAAATAGAATTCACTTGCTAAGATTTAACATACGAGCCATGTAACAAATTTGAAATGTTCTGCTTTAAACTGTACAAAGAAACATTATATTTTACATGAGACATTGATAATTAATTAAAAACATTTGAATTAATACATTATATACACAGAATATTTGATAATCAGTTAAATTACCATCTTCTTCATTTAACATAGCAACAATTCTACTTTTTTATTATCAAATGCAATCAACAATTTCTACATATTGCATTTATACTGTATTACACACTGCATAAGAAAATAGAGACAAGTTTCCCACATGTATATAGATTATTTATGTTATATAAATTTTAACTATCACTGTCCACTTATGTATAGATGTTAAACATTTCTCCACAATCCTATACTTGTCACTGTTTTCTCTTCACTTACAATGCTTATTGTTCTCCCCATATCGCACATCTCGGTTTTATTCGTTAACCAAATATGTTCGCTAGAAATCATGCAACTAAATATAACCTTTGTCGAGAAGAACTCTATAAAACGTAGTTTTCCGTTCTTATCCAAATCAAACTTGTTTGTATACAAATGTTGTATGTTTCATATATGGGTAAATGCATTCTTGTTTGAAATAAATACGCTTAAACTAAAACGTGCACTTCTGACTTTAAAGGGATATGCACGGTACATCATATATTTTTATTCAAATTATTTTTTTAGAAAACAATTTAGTTTTGATTGCATTGACTGACTGCTTGAACCTTTTCTGGTTTCTTTTCAATGTTGTTGTGTTGATAAGATGGTACATTCAAAAACACCATTAGACACTTGAATATGAAAATGTCATATCCTATAATCACTTGATTAAACCAAAATGACGCATATATACCGTGCCAACGGTGGACAATAAGAATACTGTGTAAGTCTATTTTCTCAAAACTCCCAGCCATTTTTTACAGTTCGTCGGTAGTAATTAACCATGAAATGTTTGACTGAAAACATTTGACGTTCATAAAAAGACATCAAGTGTTATTTCGTATCGGCAACAAATAAACTAAGTATATATGTTCTTCTTTCGTGCTGTCGTTTATGCTCGACGTGTTATTCAGTTATCAAGTTTAAAACATGCCTTCTACAATGTTCAGTCTTGACCAAATTTCCATGGTTTATATTTGACCATAACAGCATGAAATCTCAGAAATTAAAAGGACTCTCAATTTGCGACCATACACACAAGCGTTATAGTCAAATGTTTGGGGTAATAGGAGCGCTTTCATTATAGAGATGTTTTCTTCATTTGATGACAAAACTTCCACCGTATGTTGAGTACCGAGTTTAATATCGTTAAAAATCAATCCATGCGATGATACTTCTGTATATGTATCAGGCATAAAACAAGAAAATGTTTCATTGGATACAAACTAGAAATATTATCATTTGTGTTCAAAATAGGCAGACATTTCCTTCATTGTTCTACAAATCTTGCTCAGCTTCGGCATAGTGTGTTCGACCGATTGCAACTCAAGATTAGAAAACAAAAACTTAAATTGAAATCCGTTTGTTTGAGGGTGAGAGGGGGCAGGGCAATATGTATGTAGATGATTGTATTTCTCTGGCGATTTAAAGGCGCTTTCATTTTCAATTATTTTTAATCAAACCTCCGAAGATTTGGTCCATACCCAACGGTTGTGTCATGTTTAATGATAAAGGAATTAGTTTATATATGCCTTCAATTGTTTATGACAACGAGTTTTCTATTTGTCTTTGGCAGGTATTGTTGACAAGCCAATGCACAAAAGACAAATATTAACATTAACGAGAGTTAACAAATATCTCGTGACACTATGGCGTACATTCTCGCATGATGAAGCCTGTCAATGCAGCAAGATATTAATCTGTACCATTGCTGTGGTTAAGTACTTAGAGGAACCATTGATCTATCAGATGCTCTTATTCAATGTTAAAAGATGTACTCGTAAGTGGATATTTTAAAACACTAGACATATAGCAAGCTAGACGCGCATTAATGAACCACAAGATATGAAATCGTTCAACCTTGTAGGCCCATTGTTATGAAAAACATATTAAGCTTTAGAATTTAGTGATTGAAACACATTTCACAGCAAATGTCATGTCGTTTTTGTCAATACACATCAATCTGGAAAATGCTGTCGGGCCAAACACAATATTTACCATCGAGTATTGACTGACACAATTTTTTTAATCGGGTAATGCGATTTAGCAGATATTTATTCATCCACACATGTACAGAAACATCTAATAACAACCCATTTGGAAACGTGATGACCTTTTTAAGTTGTGGCATAGGGAAGATTTTAACAAAAAATCGATGTATTTTGCCTGTGTCACGAGCAAATTTCCACCCAATGAAATCGCTATCAACATCAAACTATTGTTTTGAACATGTATACGTTGTTCCATGCACATAAACATTGGCTTCTTGTCGATCTAATACATAATTTGGTGTTTTTCAAGAGAGATTTAGCCAAAGCCAAGGAGGTGGCGCTAATGACAGGAGGTTGCGCCAATGCACATTTTCAGCTTTTTTAATTTTCGGTGCCGACCAAAGTCACCGTACACTTTTTGTGTCGTATTCCAGGCTGGTTGTTCGATCTTTTTCCTTAATTCAGTCATTATGAAATATATTCGAAAAAGTAATCTACATAATTATGGTGAAACATGTGTTGCAAAGAGAGTTTAAAGATTTCTGTTATTGACTAAACTATAAAACTGGAAAGAAGCTAGAGTATAAAAAAAACATGTAATTATGAAACCCGGAGCTTTTCTTATTTTTTGCAGTTATTAGTAGGAACACACGACTTATGTTAGCCTATTTAAGATTCGTTGACCTGTGCCTTTTAGTGAATTAAGCAATAGGAATATGAAAAAAAATCTTCGTTTCAAGAAGTAACATTTAAACAAGAGGGCCTGAAATGCCCAAAGACGCTCACCTGAGAATAAAAGAAATGACCTGTTTTTTGCAGCCCAAGATATCAATGGAACAAATGTTCTAACCAAGTTTAATGAAGAATGAAAAAAAAAGGCCCCATGGCGGCCATTTTTTTCAACAGACCTGAACCATTTTTGAACTCGTCCAAGATATCATTGGGACAAATCTTCTGACAAAGTTTCATGAAGATCCGACAATAAATGTGGCCGCTACAGTGTTAACAAGGCAAATATTCATGACACACAACGGAAGACAGACAATTGACAAAAGGTGATCTCTAAAATTCACCATGAGCAAAAAATATTATGCTCATAAAGATTGTCACCATGTTTGATGATATTATTAAAACTAATTGAGTAAACTAAATCAAGATATGATAACAACATTTGCACTCAGCAAGTGTCATTCAGATTGAACTAAAAATGTGACTAAAAATGTTCACAATGTTTCACTATAAACAACTGTAGACATACAAAAAAACTACCACCCCCCTGAGAGCCTTGTTTATCAACAAACATGAACTATTTTCACTCAACTTGTAATTATATTTTCTATTAAAAAATCAATAAACCTGTTTTAAAACACAAATAATTGATAATGTGGGTTATTGTATTAAACAATAAAACACAGTTTATTTTAGCAGAAATGTGGACCCTTCAAGGGAGAGTATCCTGAGCATACTAGTATGTTGGTGAATAGTTTTCTCAAATTCCTGAGTAAGAGTAACTGCCCATTCTATAAATAGAAAGTTCTGAGATCACTTCCTTTCTGGCATTTGATTCCAAGGCTTAAACCTACAGAAAAATCGAAGTTAAAAAATCTACATTAATCTGCAGAGATGTCTTAGTTATATAACAAAAGCATCACAAAATGACTGGAAGAGGTAAACCAGCAGGAAGGAAGAGGAAAGCTCGGACAAACTGCCAGAAAATCAGGAAACTAGAGTGTTCAGTCAAGATTTTGTACTATATAAATATAAGGAAAAAGACCCCCCCCCACTGGCGGCCATGTTTTTTTACCGATCCAAACCATTTTTTAACTCAACTGTCGTATCCAGGAAACAAATGTTCTGACCAAATTTCATGAAGATTGGGCAAAAAATGTGTCTTCTAGACTGTTCACATGTTTTCACTATTTACATATAGACCAGTTGACGAGTGACGTCACGCGCACCTGCAAATATTAGACTCCGCCCACTGGTTGGCAAAAAGAGGTGAAATTCATATAAGCGCATATAGAGAAGGTTGAAATAATCATCGTTTTTATTAATAATCATGCACTATATCAAATATAATTTTACTAACTATGTCTGAATAAAACATAAGCGTGCAAGGAAATGCATTTTTGGAACGATTATATTGTTGTTATTATTTGTTTTTACTATTAACGAACTCGGGAGTGGAACACAATATACATGTACGAGCGCGGTATGCGGTTACCATAAAAAATCTCTACTTCGCGACCATTTTTTAGATAAAAAATTCTCTGATATTGAAATTCTTTCAGAATAAATCAAATTTAATGAACGAACACAAATAAGGATGTAAACAAACAGCAAATATATCGACTTTATGAACGCAACATATAGTAACTGATTTGAACATTTATGCCTGTAAAAACTTGCCTTGTTACACATTAAATAAATTCTCTTGATAAATGTAATTGTTTTTATTTAATTATTCACACCAATTTTGACACTCTTTGTTTAAGCGTTTTAAACCCGGTGTTGTATTGCACCTTTGTTCATAGATGTTCTGGTCTATAGAGAAACCTGCTCAACCCCCTGGCGGTCATGTTTTTCCACCCATCATGACCATTTTCGAACTCGTCCAAGATATATATAAAATCGATGTTTAGAACAAATTTTATGATAATTACTGAATTAGGCATAATTAGTTCACAAGCTTTTTTTAAATATATAAATATGAGGAAAATGCCCCCTACACTGGCGGCCGTGTTTTTTACCGATCCGAACCATTTTCAAAATCAACCGTCATATCCAGAACATATTCATGAAGATTGGACCAAAAATGTGACTTCTAGAGTGTTCACATGCTTTCACTATATACATATAGAAAAAACTGCCCCGCCCCCTTGCGGCCATGTTTTTTCACCGATCTGGACCATTTTCGAACTCGTCCGAGATATAAATAAAACCAATGTTTTGACCAAGTTTCATGATCATTTGGCTAAAATTGTGACTTCTACAGGGTTCACAAGGTTTCTCTATAGCCATATAAGGAATACTGCTCCGCCCCCTGGAGGCCATGTTTTTCAACAGACCGGAACCATTTTTGAACTCAACCAACATATCATTTAGAACAACATTTTGACAAACTTACATGAAGATTGGGCATCAAATGTGACTTCTACAGTGTTCACAAGGTTTTTTTATTTTTTGACCTAGTGACCTAGTTTTTGAACCAGCATGATACTGTTTCGAACTCAGTCGAGGTATCAATGGGACAAATGTTCTGACCAAGTTTCATGAAGATCAGACAATAAATGTGGTCTCTAAGAGTGTTCACAAGGCAAAATGTTGACAAAGGATGACGGACAGAAGGCAATCACAAAAGCTCACCATAAGCACGTTGTGCTCAGGTGAGCTAAAAATAGTTCGTGAATTTTGTTCATGTTGTAGACAAATTATTTTTTAGGATATTGAGAATTTAGTTATTGGATTTTGGGTTCATATCGTACAATTTGTTTATCAGGTTATTGACCTCTAAATTGAGTTGGTTACTTATATATTTACATCTTGTTCTTTATAGAATGTGTATATATTCTGTTGAGATTTGGGATTAAGTATTAACGTTGACAAATAAAAATAAATAATAACTAGAAATGGCGCGGCAGAGGACGATGCGTATCCCCACGCCGCAAGTTTGGCCCAGGGGCGCCCCAGGGTTTATAATGGGGCCATGCATAGTTGAGATTGACCGTATTGTCATAAGAGAAGTTCAGTATCAATAAGAAGTGAATCGGTGTAGAAAGGAAGAAATTATAGTAAAAGACAATTTTGGGTGGGTGTGGCCTATTATGGGCCCAAGGGTTGGTAATGGGGCCATACATAGTTGAGATTGACGGTATTGTCATAAAAGAGGTTCAGTATCAATTTGAAGTGAATCTGTGTAGAAATGAAGAAATTATAGTAAAAGGCAATTTTGGGTGGGCGTGGCCTATGTGGGCGGGGCGCCCCTGGGTTGGTAATGGGGCCATGCATAGTTGAGATTAACTGTATTGTCATAAGAGAGGTTCAGTATCAATTTGAAGTGAATCGGTGTAGAAATGAAGAAATTGTAGTAAAAGGCAATTTTGGGTGGGCGTGGCCTATGTGGGCGGGGCGCCCCAGGGTTGGAAATGGGGCCATGCATAGTTGAGATTAACTGTATTGTCATAAGAGAGGTTCAGTATCAATTTGAAGTGAATCGGTGTAGAAATGAAGAAATTGTAGTAAAAGGCATTGGCTTTTGGCTTTTGGAAAAATGCAAAATTATACATTAGATCTGCAAGATGACAATGTGTATGTACCTGTTGCAACTAGTATATGTTGAATGCAATCGTTTGAAATTTCAAAACATCCTGTCCTTAGCGCCATCTCAGAAGTAGCATTGGCTCATTTATTAATGCATCGCAAAAAGGAGGTGGTGCCCGTGATTAACAGCCGTAATACTGACCAGCTCCGACATTGTGACTGCTTAATCTAGCTTTAATCAAGCAGGCTTAACAAGTACATAACACAAGAGCATGGCATAACGGGTACCAACGCTTGGCTGTGTGTGCAGTTTTGAATAAATGAAAGCTTGTCAGAATATTTTTTTTAAGGTCACAGTTACCTTGACCTTTGACCTACTGACCCAAAATGGGTGTGGCGTGTAGAACTCATCAAAGTGCATCTACATGGGAAGTTTCAAAGTTGTAGGTGGAAGCACTTTGATTTTAGAGCCAATGTAAAGGTTTTAGCACGACGACGGCGGACGACACGACAAGCTGGCTATGACAATACCTCGGGTTTTCTCCGAAAACGCCGACCTAATAACACACGCATACCCATGGAAAGAATAAACTCTGTATGCCCCCATCATTGATGGTCAGGATATTTAACATTATAAGACAAAAATAACCAAATGTAGTTTGGATTGATGTTGATCCCTGACAGAGGCAATCAGAACCATTTAATGAGAACAACAAAGACTGTTTGATCTGGACTGACATATATTTGCACAATCAAAAAAATTACAGTTTCTCATTCCATCGTCGATTGAAATAAAAATTAACAGCAAATTTTCACAGAGTAAAACATCTACAGATGAAAACACAGAAAAAAGGCAACATAAGAAATACATGTACAAAGACAATTTTTCTTGCGTGCAAACTTTGGACAGAAAGCTCTGTCATTGTGTTTTTGCTATAAAAAAAAAGATGTTTGTTAACATTTTACTTGGATTGCGTGCCGTTTTCAACAGCTATTCAGTAATATAATTGCAGTGGTTTTTCAACTCACCCTTTTCCTGGGATAGCTGGTATACCAGTACTGAGTGCACATACTTACGTGTATGCCAGTAACTGGCAACTGCCCTACTTGAATCAGATGAAGGGGGCAAATGGGGACTATTAACCCAATCCCTACACAAGTTGCTGGGCAGGACATTTTAGAAAAATTATAAACCATTTTAAAATAAACTATATGTAAAAATCAACAGAGTTTTCAAAGACAGTCAGGCCAAAACAAATACTATCCATAAGACGTTTGCCTATGATAACTATTAAAAATAAGATATGCAGGCAATACTGAAAAAATATAATTTTAAAAAAATAGTATATTTTCACAACCGAAACTTAATGTAATAAGCAAGGATAGTGCAAAAACAATAAATATCCACCATTAGAAGATTTTGCTGAGAAAAACAATAAACATTGATTATTCACATTACAAAAAATACTACAAATGTGCCCACTAATTCGGTTTCTTAAAAACTTTGAAAGCATGTTTTTCTCAATTTTAAAAATTCACAGTTAAAAGTCTCTATAACGCTCAAAATCAACAAAAATTTCGTAAAAAAAGTTAACACCTTAACAATCAGTGTTCCTTATAGCAATAGCCAAAATTTCAACGCTAGATGTGGTATGATTACATAGATTTTTGTAGATACAAAATGCTCGTTTTTATTTATTTGTGGTCACAAATAATTCCCGCGAATATATCTATTCATACGACACATGAACACCATTTTTGTGTTCATGTGTCGTATGAATAGATATTCAAAACAATAATAAAAACGAGCTTTTTGTATCTAAAACCACCTATTGTACCAGACCACATCTGGCGTTGAAATTTCGGCAATTGCCATAAGGAACACTGATTTTTAATTGGTTAAGTTTATTTTACGAACAAGTGTACGGAATTTTCGTTGATTTTGAGTATTAATGTTACTTTGTTTTATAACACACAAGTCAGAGTTATCAGTATAAAACTTTGGGTTATTTTCCTTGAAATCAAACATAAAATAGGAGTTACAATTGTATCTCCATGTATATGCCATTGCGTACACTGTGTTAACAAACTAATCCAAGTCAAGTTCTACACATGAAATGAATAAATATCACAATCCGTTATATCATAAATGACCATTGTTGCCGTTCATTTGGTGTCTCATTTAATACAGCATTAAAATAAATAGTCTACATATCATGCAATGCTAACATACAAATATGACACGAGAAACATTGAAAATGAAAATATTCTAAATATGATAATTTAGAAATTCACTAAATCATGTGTTTCAACAAATGTTTAAATGACTTCATTATGTACTGTTTATATAACATTTCATGAAATATATTTTATAGAGACAAAGAAAAACAATGACAACATTTTTGGTTTTATACCATCCCAACCCTGATTTTGCCTAAAGAATAAGCATCGAAAGCGAGTCTGTGATGATATGCATTATTTCCAAAAGTCAAAAAAGCAAATATGTAACAGGTTCATTTTACAGTTCCATGAACACCATAGATTAGCCGAGCTCAGAGTAAACTTGGCTTAATGCATGTACATTCAGTCTCGTTCCAGAGTAGCCTATGCAATCAACACAGGCTAATCAGGGACCACACTTTCTACTTTGATGGAATTTTTAGTCTTAAGCCAGTCTCCTCCGAACAGAAATCAACCTTACATGGAAAGTGTCGTCCCAGAGAAGCATGTGCAGTCATGGGCTGTTCCCGAATGATACTTTCATGCATGCATTTTGCCTGGTTTTCCTCGAGAGTGTCTCAAAGGCATTTAAAGTGAGTCAAATCAACCATGCATACTACATGATTCAAATACAAATACTCAGACAGAGAAACCTATGCAATAGATCTATGATGATCAACATCATATACATCATGAAAATAGATTAACTGGAAAATCAAGAAAACATGATCCCAAGCAGTATAAAGTTAAAAACACAAAGTAAACCTGGCAAAAAAATTATCACATTTTAATACCATTGGTCTCTTACACAAAAATATTCTGCAAGGAAACATTTTCAACAAATATTCCAAATATGAAAGGATTTCTTTTCTTCCTCAATGATATTTATATATATTATGAGTAATAGAGCAGTGAACATTTGATGTAATTTTGAAGCAAACATGCACACATATACATACATGATTTTGGAATGTGAACAAGAAGAATGTAAGTTGAACGTGTAAATATTTTTTTGCAATAAAAATACATGTTAACAATACAAAAATAACTTTTAAGAGATAAACTTACTTAAAACAAGCATTAATAAATTCAAATAATCGCATGGCCAAAGAATAAGTCAAATACTAGAATGTGTAAGTTTGTAATTTGTCAAGTTAATTTTTGTTTAAGTGAATTAGATTTCAATACTTAAGAAAAATTTGCAACCAGCGAGAAAACATATATATAAAGAACAACATTCTCATGAAATTTTTTCTACAATTTGTTTAGGTTTATACTTAGTATTGTTTTTGAGATCGCTATAACAATTTAGTGTCGAGCTATGTCTTTATATTACATGTAACAAAATTAGAATACATCTCACAGTGTGTGACAAAATTGATAATCTTTTAGTGGATGCAGCATTCATTCTGTTACAAAAAGTCATATTGTGACAAGTTTCCAACAACACTGTTACACATGTAATCAATATTCACATCTAATAAAGTGTGTAGCAGTTATATCTTGTTTGTTATTAAATGACTAGTCTTTTTTCCATAAATTATTACATCATCATTGTTAATGACATTTAAAGATTACATTCAAGACTTTTTACATGAGCAAAATCATGTTTTTTTAGACAAAACTACATCACAGTCACAAGTTTTACAAAACAGCACAGATTGGCACATTACAAAACCAACACAACTAAGAGTTGTTTACCTTGAGCAGTAAAACAAACAAGGATGGGAGAGTTACGCCCCTTGTTACTTTAATACTAAGTAAATATGATCATTTAAAGAATTTACATGGGTCTATAAAAGTATGAAAAGTATACCTTGCATGCAATCAACAATAACATTTGTTTTCTTAATTTGGTATGATATAAGCAGTTCATTACAAATACCAGTACTACTAGTATTCTTTTGAAAGAGACACTTAGCAAAAACAGTTAAAACACACAAGAAACTCTTCAAAACTGTTCATTGAATTCTTGAACATCGGGTTTTGTGAGACGTCCTGACTTTGCATCGGAGATAGCTCCCCACAAATCGAATACAAAGTCATCGGTAAATCCGAAATCCTGCAGTTCCGAGTTATCAATTGCCATGGCAAAGTCATGTGGGTTATCCTTGCTTTGTCCAGCTTCCCAGATTTGTTGAGCTAAGAAAAGAGAAAGTTCACAGGCTACATAAACAGTATTAAGTGCACATGCTTATGTCAGTTATTGATAACATTCCAACATAAATCATAGGTAGGGGATAATGTCAACAGAAGGAATTCATGACCAATGCCCACTCCAGTTATGTTTCCGTACTGGGTTTTATTATATAAATATTAAGGGCGGTTGATGGCTTAAGTAAATTTTGCACCCGAGAAGAGTGATGTCTACCGAGACTGAAGGTGTATTCTGTTTTTCAAGGATATTGCATTTTTATCTGCCAACAAGCAGTGCATTGATGACAACAACTGACCATGCTTGTTCAAAACCATAGTGAAAGAATTTCTACCAGAGAGAAAAATAAACTTGTAACATGTTGATTAGTATTTGATTGTTTTGTCATAACCATGGACTAGTAAATTTTCATGTGATACACTGGGCCTAACCTGACACAGTGCGCCTTCCCCTCCACTTATAAGCAATTTATAACCATGACAACCAATCTATATATTGATTAAAATTTTCTAGCATAAATAATAAAGGCAAACAAAATTATTGCTATTAAATTTAGACCCCGTGAAAAAAGCATTCTTGAATTACGCAGAACTATAACTTGTTTACCTAAACATTTAAAGTTGTTAAAAAGGAATAAAATAGATATTCAGTTGTAATGCCATATACTCCCTAATAAAACCCCTGAGGGCCTTATTTTGCTTGAAGAGTCAAAACTATTGCATTAAATTGTATATTCCCTCATTAGAAAACCCTAAAATATTTTACTTATGCACATGAATTTGTTTCTTAGGGCTTATATGTTACAGTAACTTTGTGGTAGCATACCCAAGTCTGTATCGTTGATGCCCATGAAGGATTCCAGCAGTCCGTTAATCTTGTCCACTGCAACACTCACATACTCCTCTGCCTAAAACACACATAAATAGTATACAGTTATTTCTTGGATGGGCGGTGAACAGTCAAAACTGTTGTCCCAAGATATCAGGGATGACTTTGGAACTGTTGCCCGAGGCCGACAATTCCAAATGTCAGCCCTGATACAGAGGGCAAACAGTTTTGACTGTTCACCAAGCAACCATGAAATACCTGTTTTATTACCTGATCAAATTTCAAACATAGAAAAAAGAGCAAATAAAATTTAAACACAACAGTGTTGTTGAAACCTGAATACAGACATTTTTAAACACATGTTTTGGCCTTACGTAGAACTTGAACTATAGGAAAGTGTCAAACAGCAAATGACTCTTGTTTTAATTTTATTCGAATGATATGTGTGGGTCATACAGTGTTTTCATGCAAGTCAATACAGTTTATTTATTTAGTTTTTCTTTTGCATACATGCATCCATTTTAAATAAAATCATGTTTTCATGATTTGTTTTTTATATAAGAAGGTATTTAATACATTATTTGTTAAATAATACTTCTATTAGAGAAAGAAATAGTCCACATGCGGAATGAAATATGACAAACATTTGTTTGTTTTCAGTTTCAGAGTCACTGTATTATCACAGGAAAGGGAGACAACTTACTTATTTTCATTTACAACATACTCGAAAATATTCATGATCACATTCATGACCAGTCTTGTCAGTGTTAATATAAAGCATGTATACTGATCGCAAACAAATCTTGATGTTCATCAAATAGATGCCTATCAGAATGTTTAAAAATGTATAACCTGAGGCCAACTATAGGCATGACTACATTCTACTTAATTTGAATTATTCACAATTGACTGAGTCAGTCCATCTGATATTTATTATCTGAGACATCATCAAACAGTATATTTTCACATGTGAACACACAACTTCATTTTACATGTACGATGTGTAAACTATGTGTGATAATACATTACATCTTGTGGTGTTGGCAATGTATCTCTGTATAAGTGTAGAATCTTTAAAATACTGTATGAAAGATTTGGGATCAAAACTATTTCAGCAGTTCAATTGCACTGAATGTTATTAGTAAGATTACTTCAACCTCTGATGGATTAAGGATCGAGTATAGAAGACACAGAAACTTAAAGCTGGCAGCATTTATCTTAAATAGTTGTAATCTCTAGTATTAGCACATTCCATGGTGGAATGCAACACAATTATGACAAAACCCTTTCACTAGATACCAGGGCTTTCATTGGACAAGAACTCCCAGTTTTAAGCTAGAAGTTGTGTTTGACTTAATTTTGATACACCACAATTGACATGAATGTGTTGTTTTGACTTGTGATCATTTGTGACTTAAAGTCAAGTAAACTTCATGACCAATGCATATTTGTAATAGGTGTGAATTACAGCAAAAATTTAAAAAGCAATTTACTCTGAATTTTTCTATAATTAGGTAAAAGCTACAGCTCTGTTTATGACTATAGTGAGGTTATATAAACTCAGAGATCGTATTAACTTATTCCATAACAGTTTGCCAATTTGTTGATGAATTTATTGAAAAACTATAAATTATACGGGTAAGGGTCAAATTATTATGTTTTTGATATAGAACACAAATTGAGACTTAAAAGACCATTAACACTCAAAATCTACGAATATTTCTAAATATTTTGAAAAATAAAGTTAACACATAAAAGATCAGTGTTCCTTACAGCCAGAGAATAAAGGACAATTCTAGATGTGGTCTAGTAATATAGATATAACGAGATACAAAATGCTTGTTTAATTATTTTTTTGTGACAATATATTCCATGTAAATTTCCCGCAAATCCAAACATTTACAAGCGAAGGCAAGATTGGCTTCAGGCAGCTTATGAGAACTAGGTTGTGCTTCTGACACTTCCCAAAGCCAATCTCAAATTTGCTTGTAAGAAAGTAATTATTTAAAACTTCTTTTTGATACCAATTCAAATAACTCTGTGTTGATATTATGTGTGTAAAGATGCTTAAAAGTACTTAAATATTATGGGCAATGTAGCCTTTTAATTGAAATAAATAATTATTTTATCAAGTCCATGAAAGGTTTGAGATTTTAGAGTTAAAGTCCAACTGAATATCTCAGTGATAAAGTGGTTTACCTGAGAGCAATCAGTCAGGTACAACACTGGCTTACACAAGTATTACAAGGTTCATTCTACCAGATTGCATAATATGTAATGGCTTTTTATCACGATAGAAAAATACACTGTATTTTACATAATGCAAAGTAAAATTGTAAATGAGGGCTATTAATACACGAGAACATATTTGACAGACTCAATGGTAATTTACCTTAAATGCTGTGATTTATAGTTTAATGCTTCATTATACTGCATATTAATAGCAAATCAAGGAAACTCTATCTCATAGTACTGCCTCACGCCTCTCGTGAGTATTATGGGCAATATTTGCGTCTTTATATGTAGCTGGTGTATGTGAAGAATATCTTTTAAAAATTACGTATTAAATGTTTCATGAAAACATGTGTATTGTTTTTATAAACTGTAATTAATATTGTAATTTGAATTATACTTACAAAGATGTTTGATGACATTTTTTATGGGTACGGAAAAATCCAAGGAAGCTGTAAAATTGCTATGAAAGAAATGCACATCAAGTACCTCTATATGCATGCGCACTACATGTATCAATAATTAGAGTTTAATGTAATCACTAAAGTACGCCAGTTTTTAAGTTTGAATCCCACTGAGGGAGGGCATCAAAACAGTTTCTTAACAATTTAATATATATAACATTTATAAAATTTAATAAATTACTGAGATGTCCGGACTTCAAAGCTACAAACCTCTTCCACTTTGGCCTGGCCCTTGGAGCTGATTCTCAGGGTCTGCTTGCCGGTTCCTAGGCTGCTGCTTCCCTTCTTACCACTCGCCTGGGCAACAAATGCTGAAAAGGGAGACAACCGTGTAAAATCATTTCGGTATAAAACCCCATTCAGCATATCTCTGGGAAAAAGGGGATTAAATGCATGCGCATAAAGTGTTGCTCTAGATTAGCCTGTGCTAAATCAAAGACAACACTGTCAGCCTAAACTGGATTTTTTGCTAAGAAAATACTTTTTTAAATGAAAAAAAACATAAAATAAGAAAGTGTTGTTCCTATTAGCCTGTACAAACTGCACTGGCTAATCTGGGATGACACTTGACGCACACAGATTAAGCCCGGTGTTAACAGAGCGACGGTCTTTTCTATTGAAACAAAATTTATGTACATTATTATATCTATAGATATACTGAATATTAGATTAGTGTTGAAAGCAGGTAAGTTTATTTAACAAGAATCAGAAATCATGAGTAAAGGTGAGTTGTTTAGTTTTTTTGTGCTGAGCAAACAAACTTCTATTTATCCAATCATTTATGCATTTTTTTATTGTTCCTTTTCAAAGGTAAACAAGGACTGAAAAGAAACTTAAAACATGCAATGAAATCATACAATAAATAAAATGCAGTCACTATCTTGCGTCGGTTTGCTGTACAAACTGTTTTGGATACAACAACATTCATCATGCTTAATGCTGGTATGCATGATGGAATAAATACCTGAAATGAGTTGATTAGAAAACCAGCTTGTATAAGAATTCCTTTTCATGAAAGTAATTTTATTTTGATAATGTGCATAATATTTTAGGTCAGAGTTTTAGAGCTTAAACAAAGGCTGTTTGTAAAACACGCATGCCCCCAAATGGGCCGTCAGTTGTAGTGGCAGCCATTGTGTGCATCCATTTTGTCACTGTGACCTTGACCTTTGACCTACCCTTGTCAAAAAATAATCCACTTTCATACCAAAACACACTTAGACCAACATAAAACTGTGTTTTTTCTGAGTTTTTCTTAGCGGAAGTTGGTTTTTGCTAATAAAAGTGAGTTTTATGTGCGCTAAACTGTGCTTAACTGAGTTTAAAGTTGGTTATTTTAAGAAGATGTGTGTTTAAGCGAGTTTTTTTCTGTAAGAAGTCGGTTTTTTGTGTGTCAAAAGTGAGCCTTTTTATTTATGAGTTGGTTTATGTGTGTTTAAGTGTGTCTTTTTGTTTTATAAGCGAGTCTTTTACAACAGAAGTTGGTCTTTTTTTAAACAGAAGTGGGTTTAAGCGAGTTTAACTTGGTCTTTTTGTAAATAAGTTGAGAGCTGCAACGAGGCTTAAAGACTCACTTTAACACACTTTTCAACAAGTTTGTCTTTTGTTTATTAATATAACTCATCAATGAAACAATAATTCTTCAACTGGGTCTTTGTTTAATGTTTATAGCCATAAATAATACAAGTTAATTGTAAAGGGGCTTTTTTTACAGCTTGTTTGCCATTGTCCCTATTGTACATTTGTGTGCTCCCCATAATTTTTAGGGAATATTGGATGAAAATGGCTCTTTCAGAACATCACAGGTTCACAGATGGACAACAAGTACAGGGCCGTACCCAGGAAATGTTGACTGGGGGGCCGAAACGGGGAGGGTGCGGGAGGGGTTGCCCCTCGGGAATAGAATTTTTTTTTGTTATGCACTGTTCAAGGTGAATTTTAATGCATATAGAAACATATGTTGTGTTATAAATTTAAGGATATCTAACAAGTACTTAGTATCACTGACAAAAACTATAACAATGGTCAAGCTTAGTTTTATACATGAAAATGAAAGAGTTTGTGTTTCACTTTGATTTTTTTCTTTATGTTTGTTTTTATTATAAACAATATCTTATGATTGTTTTATGTCTTAATTTTTTATTTTTTTTAAACAATCTCATATGATTGTTTATATTTGTTTAAAACAGTATTTACTTGTTAAATCTGCATATTTAAATAATTATGGTATTGGAAACATTATTTTGGAAATAATCTATTTATTTTTGTACATAAGTTATGCAAGATTTTGATATTTGCATATGATACCATCATATCCATTTTCTTAATTTGCAATAAAATAATAAAATGCCAAACATGACCTGTGTTACATAAACTGTCAACAAAATAACAAGACAATACCTAAAAACACCCTTATTTCACACCACTAACAATAAACAGATAACAATCTGGCAGGCATTCAGAGCTAAACAGGGTACTGATTATCTAGGGGTAGATAAGGCTACTGATGGGGTTTGCCTAGAGATAAGGCTGTGTGGAATACGATATAAGGCTTTTGATTGGCTATTGCACTGAGGAAGTTATCTTTTTGAAAACAACAACTTTTGAAAAATAAGCTGGTGTCAGCAATTGAATATTGAGCTAAATTTAATTCAGCAACATTAATATAAAGAAGTGAAAGACTTATAATGGTAGTGTAAAATGTCTTGAAATTCTGTCAGCATGAAGTATTGTGTGATGAAAACAATGTGTTTTTTACTGCAATGTGGAAATCAATAATAAGTTGGTTGGAAAGGAGGTTGAACTGCCTGTTGTTGTTTTTGGAATACTGAAGAACAGTTTTAACAGGTTTGTATTTTCATTTCTTTACCCCTTTTTTTATTTAGTTTATTGAATTAATTATGATCATTATCATATTTATGTATTGTCACTGGGAAATGTAAATGGATAAGTTATTGTATTGCAATTTAAAGGATAAACAACACATTTTGAAGCAAAAATTGATAAACTTACACATGAAAAAGTGTAAATGTTGTGTACAGTGAATAATTATGGTTGTGTTTCATGGTTATTGTCATCTAAAATTTTATTTATATCTATTTCTGGTTATAACTGAACGGATTTCTTTCCCTCATACTTAATTAAAACTTATATATTTTAATTTTGAAGGTTAAACTCTTGCCACAAGGCAAAATTGACATCGATGGGAAGATCCTTTGGAAAGAATGTGCATCATCGCCTGCCTGATGTATGGACTTTTAAACCTGGTTTTTACCCTGCACAAGCTGGCAAACTTGAGGGGAACAAGAGTGGGAAAACCTCGCCCAGTCCTTGACCAAGAAAGCTCGATTTGTTGAGAGGTAAACTATACAGGTTATTGCATTTACAATGCCACCAGACCACACAGCCAAATGAGACCACGCATCTTGGTACATTTTCAAACTGCATTTTCTACCAAACGCAATTTCTTTTAATAATTGATGAAAAGTGCTAAGTCACATGTGATCACGGGATTAAAATTTCAAAAATAAACAAACAAAAACAACAAGCAAATAACTTAAATTTATTTTTATTAAAGCAACAAGATTACCATAACAGCAATATTTCATAGTTAAGTGGAACGAAAACATAACCAATCAACATGTTTGAAGAATGCCTTGCCCTTTTGAAAGTGATATGGTATTAATCCTTTGCAGATCAACTGGCATAAGAGATGCTCAAGAGGAGAAGGACACAAGCAGCATCAATGGTACAACTACGTGTCGCTCCAGCGCCCGCTTTCCAGGTCTCTACCAGCTGCTTTCCAGGTCCCTCCACCCGCCAAGATCAGGTCTAATTCCCTGCACTGGCTGCTTTCCAGGTCCCCTAGCAGTCAAGGTCTCTCCAGTAGCTGCTGTGCAGGTCCCAACACCGTATGCCGTCAAGGTCACTCCATAAGCTGAAATCCAGGTTCCTCATTCCACTGCGGTGCAGGTACCTCCAACAGCTGAGATCCAGGTCTCTGCAGCAGCTGCGGTCTAAATACTCCACCCGCAGTGGTCCATTGCGGTCAACCTTTTGCTTTAAAATCTTCCATAAATGTCTATTATTTTATAATGTATTGTAAAAATAATCTGTTTGTATAAATTTGCGGTGTACTATTTTTGTCATATAAACATAATTTTCGTACACATTGTGTTTTTTTCCCTTTTAACCACATGGGGCTTATAATGAACTGTTGTAATTGCTTCACAAAAACCATTTTTTCTAGAACATATCAGTCCAAAATTATTTTTTTTCACACTGCAAAATCCCACAAAAGGCTCACAAAAAACCTACTTTCTTAAAAAAACTCACTAAAACACTGTTAAAACCCACAAAAATCAACTTACCCAAACCCACATATTTCTTTTGTTTTTTTCACAGATAAAATACTGTTAATAACTAGGTTTAAAGCGAGTTAAAAGCATGTTTTCACTGTGAAAAAAACTAACAAAGGCGTGCTTTCAGCTCACTTTTCGCCCACTTAAAAACCGTGTTTAGCCTGCTTATAGCTCACATAAAAAACACACTTTTTACCCACTTTAAACCAACTCCACAGACAGAAGTTGGTCTAAGCATGTTTAAAAAACCTCAAAAAACCAACTTGTAGAAAATCATACTCACTTTAAACCCACTTAAGATGGTTAAAAAACCCACTATGTTGGTTTAAAGCGAGTTAAACCAAGATTTAACTCAGAAAAAACCCAGTCGGTAAGCTAAAAAACCCAGTCGGTAAGCTAAAAGCGTGTCTGAAAAACCCGCTTTTAGCACAGTGCAAATACCGCAGAGTTAAACACAGATGCCTGAAAAAAACTCACTTTAAACCCACTTAAGACGGTTAAAAAACCACTATGTTGGCTTTAAGCGAGTTAAACCAAGATTCAACTCAGATAAAACCAAGTCGGTAAGCAAAAAGTGTGTTTAAAAGACTCGCTTTTAGCTCGGTGCCAATACCGCAGGGATAAACCCAGTTTAAAACTGGGTTATAACCGGATTTTGCTCACTTTTTTGACAAGGGTAGTGACCTTAAAATCAATAGGGATCATCTGCCAGTCATGATGAATGTACCTATGCAGCTTCATGATCCTAAGGCCTAAGCATTCTTGAGTTATCATCTGGAAACCATTTTACTGTTTTGAGTCACTGTTACCTTGACCTTTGACCTAGTGACCTGAAAATCAATAGCGGTCATCTGCCACTCATGATCAATTTATTTTTGAAGTTTCATGATCCTAGGCCTAAGCGTTCTTGGGTTATCATCTGGAAACCATTTAACTGTTTCGAGTCACTGTGACTTTGACCTAGTGACCTGAAAATCAATTGGGGTCATCGTCCAGTCATGATCAATGTAGCTATGAAGTTTCATGATCCTAGGCCTAAGCGTTCTTGAGTTATCATCCGGAAACCATTTGGCGGACTGACCGACCAACAGATGTACCGACCAACATGTGCAAAACAATATACCCCCTCTTCTTCGAAGGGGGGGAATATAAAAAACCCAGCATTTTTGTTCATTATATTAAAGTATAACTATATTATAGTGATTGCATGGAGCTTTGCATGACAGTTGTACATGTAATTTTGATTTTTTAATAGTTCTTTACTGATTCTTCACCATGAATTATGTATTTTATCTGGATCGATGATCTAATTTTAATTTAAATGGTGATGTTAAATAAAAATAATGTCCGACATGGTTGTTAATTTAAGACTGCAATGAAAAATCAATTTCTCATCAAGCCAATGATTATAGAGTACTCGAAATAAACTGACTGTACAGCATAGATTTATATTTTATAAGACATCAAATGTACTCAATTCATGCTTTCAGATTATGAGCAATATTTGTTTCCTCAAAATCATTGCATTAATCCATACTGGAAACAGAAATAGGGATGAAAATTGCATTCAAATACTGAAAAAGCTTTTTTTGCCCAAGTAATGAGAATCAGAAATAGGCTTTACGATGTAGTAGAAATTTTAGACCAATAAAAATGTCTAAAAGTAAGACGAAGTCATTTGTTAAGTGGATGTGAAAAATCTTTCATGTATAGCTAACTATAGCTCTCACTGAAAATGTCCTTCTGAAATATTCATGACTCAGAGCTTCTTTACATGACACTATTAAAGTGTTGACTGTCAAATACAGTAAGAAAAGGTGCTCTTCAAATGCAGTGTTCACTCGCCTATTTTAATATTTATTTAATAATTATTGTCAAAGGAAAATTGATCTTGTGGTATTGAGATTACTTTTTATAATCAAATACATTAATGAGAAAAATCAGAAAGATATTCCATCATTCAATGTAGTATAGGCTCATCAAAATTAAACTTTTCTCTGTCAGGGCTTTTTCTCACCTTTTAAGATTATGACCTTTATCATGAAATGGGAACTTTGGCATCAATTGACTTTGAAATGGGAAAGAGTCCTATTTTTGTATGCATTCATGTTAAATTATTAGTAATAAAACTTATATAAAACAGAAAATCTCGAACATAAAGCTATCTGTAAAATGGACATTAAACCATTAAAACCCATTATTTCAATTATCATCTCTTTTTACATTTCTAAACAGAAAAAAAGGTGATGCTCCCCAAAGTTTTTTTTGTCACAATATTGCACTATATATTCAGATAAAAGGAAACGTCTTGAGGGCACAGTAGTTAGGGGGACAAGAATATTTTTATATAAAATTTCAAAGGGCCATAACTCTGTGAAAAATCATCCGACCAGAACCCGCTGATAAAATGCACATCTCCTCTTGGTAGTAAAGCTTCCTATAAAGTTTCATTGAATTCCGGTCATTAGTTGCTGAGAAATAGCCCGGACAAGAATTGCACTATATGTAAAGTGAATGGAAAATTTCAAAGGGCCATAACTCTGTGAAAAATCATCCGACCAGAACCCGCTGATCATATGCACATCTCCTCTTGGTAGTGAAGCTTCCCATAAAGTTTCATTGAATTCCGGTCATTAGTTTCTGAGAAATAGCCCGGACAAAAATTGTGCACGGACGGACACACGGATGGACAGACATAGCGGCGACTAAATGCTAAATGCAATAAAAAAAGAAGATTGAGAATTATTGACTGCATTAAATATGGAAAAAAAGCTTGGCATTGGGAATATGAACCATAAGGGCTAAAATGCTTCAATAAACATATTGTTTACCATTAATTGAATAAGGTTGGATGAAACTTCTCTGTATTATAATTGCATGTAATTATCATAAAACTTAAAGATGTATATTGAAGTATTTCTTTAAATGTCAATAAACAATGCTGTCACAAGTTTATTTCTTTACAACATTTTAGTCTACAATATGAACTTAACTTGAACTTGTTAACATATAAAGCACACCCTGATCAAATAAATCTTGAATGTTCAACACAAGAAGAAATCTCAAACATTTACCAATTATCATATGTACAGACACAAGCTTAACAACTGTGACCCATGTTACATGTGAAGTGTACGACCCATCATACATGTATCATTGAATTAACATCAGGACTAAAACATACAATACTATATTGAATTAAATGACTCTGGATAACAAGAGATTGCCAAACAATATTGTCCCCTACCGTTGAAACTCCACCATTGTCAGTAAAATAAATTAAAAATTTATTTTAAATATTTGTTGCCATAGCAACCACAATTCTTGATGTAGGAACGAAATTAAATGACGTGCATACCGGTTCTCTCCATACAGCCATCTATCCATGTTTCAAGTTACATGAAAAAATATGAAGAACTTTAAAAGTTATCGCAGGATCCAGAAAAGTGTGACGGACAGACTGACAGAATGACACACGGAGCGCAAACCATAAGTCCCCTCCGGTTTCACCGGTAGGGGACAAAAAGGGAATCAGCTGGAAACAGTTTTCTCTACATTTTGCATTAAATGTACTTGTCCTTTGTATGATATATATTTCCTCAAAATTTTGCTTGAATTTCCAACTTTCTAATTGTTCCACAAGGATACAGATTCTATAAAAAAAGATATAAACTCATTCTGTCTAAACAAAACTGTTTTTAATATGTGAGGAACCACTAGCTAATTGATCAACTACAGAAGTACCTTGGAGAGTTTTATACGAAAAAGTTTTTGTTTTCATTGACACTCAAATGTTTTTTCACGATGAAATACAACTTATATTTAATTGTTCATCTTCACATTTTACTTTTAAAATAGAACTTACCAAACTCAAAAAATACCCCATTTATATTCATCAAAATACTGCTAATATTTCTATGTCAGGCCCTTCTTAAGTTTTTGTAAGGCACAAAGTAATTGACCTGCTATGCTGGCTGCCACTGTATTTAGTTTAAACCTATTTATTTTAGCTCGATTGCATAGAAAGTAATGCCACTGTATTTAAAAACAACCAAATTGTATACCACTACTATTGTTTAACAAGAGCACCGCATAACGGGTGCCACACTCGGCTGTGGGTGCAGTTTTGAATAAATGAAAGCTTGTCAGATTTTATTTTTTTTAAGAAGTCACAGTGACCTTGACCTTTGATCTAGTTACCCAAAAAAGGGTGTGGCATGTAGAGCTCATCAAGGTGCAGCTACATACATATATGCAGTTTCAAAGTTGTATGTTGAAGCACTTTGATTTTGGAGCCAATGTTCAAAACTTTGACAAAATGTTAAGGTTTTAGCACGACGCGAACGACACAACAAGCTGGCTATATCAATACCTCGGGTTTTCTCCGAAAACAGCCGAGCTAAAAATAATAAAACTGAAATTTGTTGTTGTTTTTTTGTCAACAACAATCAGATTCTTTTTGAAATTTTAGTGCTTCATTATTTCACTATTACTGATTTACAAGCCAGTCAACATTACCAAAGTAGGGAACAAAAGCAGTAATAGCACTTGGAAAAGGACCTGAATAACCTAAATGGCAGAACTAGTTTTGATAATATATATTACAAAATTGGTCTATTAATGACTCCATTATCATGTTGCTTTTACGATAATATAATTGTGTATAGATCTGTATATCAGCATTGATAAATGACCATTCAAAATAAACACGAAATATTACTATTACTATAAATATATTTGTTTCAAAAAAAAATATTCTAATGGATCAACAATTGTAGCTTCTTACAATGTATAACATAGTTATTGACAAGTTAACAATTTCTGGTCACAAGTACATGGGAAATATTTATTTCCCAACTGCAACAAAAGGAGGGTGACAGAGTTATTGGTCATGACTAATATTTCACTCCTCTATATCACGAACAAAGTATAGTCCTACTCCAATAAATGTCTCATATTTTCAATATCAAGAGACCTTGTTGTTGTCATGGGAACATGTTTTTTGTATCAATAAAAGTTCAATATAGTATGCTACAGCATAATATTTCTTGTGGAAATCATAAAGCAGATTGCAGGTTTGAGCACAATTATGTTTTCAAACAACAGATCAAAGGCTAATAACTATTGAACGTTTTCCACAACTCACAAACAGATTTAAATTCTGAAAATATTTTCAACATAAAATAAGAAGATTCATGAAATATTTCAGATAAATGCCATAATTGGAAGTTTACTAATAATTATGGTACAGTCATTAATATGACATTTATAACTCAATTGTAACAAATGCATTTTAAACAGAATGTTATAGGAAGGGGGCAAAAAGAATATTAATACTGTATAATAAAGAGAGTATGCAATGTTCATATCAGGCAAGTTTTCCCACTTACATGTATAAATTATGAATTAATTAAGGAACACTTATTATTAATGATAGCTTCTTTTTAGCAATAATTAACATACTCCAGAAAAGTGTGACAGACAGACTCACAGACAGACTCACAGAAAGACTCACAGACAGACTCACAAACCATAAGTCGCCTCCGGTGAAACCGGTAGGAGACATAAAAGCAGAGGAGCTTCACAAAGAATATTTGAGCCTGTTAAATGAAACCAAATGTTGAGAAAATTGTGATAAATTCCAATTACCAGTAAAACTAAATAAGATACCGGTACAAAGCCTGAACAGCTTAACTCAATGTTGTTGTTTTTTCCCATACCAACGAAAAGAAACTGCATTTAATGAGGTGTCAGTAAAAATTAAGGGAATACAATATGTAACATTTTTCTAGAAATTCACAATGATTGATGCAAAAATGGCAGAGAAAACACATTTAAGAGGTAATTTGGAAAACCAAACTGCATTCGAGAGTTACTCATGCAACCAGACAAACATAGGTAGACATAGTATGTTACCATCAAAGTCTTTCAGCAAGAAATTAAAAGAGAAACAAAATTTTATTTCACAAAAATGCAACACTTTATACAAGTAATTTAACATGTTATAGTCGATTGTTAATACAAACCGCTTACACCATTATCATTATTAAAAGAAAATGACAGTGATTCAAAAATATGCCAACTTAATTTAATGCACGCACATATACTGATTATACTAATGTACTCATTATACAATACAAGTGCCTATAATGAACAGCAATAGAATGTGTCACACATTGAGAATTTAAGATGGAAGTGATGTATATAGGTGTTTAATAGTTCTTTATGAGATGTAAAGTTTCATGTTTAGCCACTCATACGGTTTATCGCTAACATGTTATCACCATATTAGGACTTATTTAAAGCATAAAATAATTAATCTCTGGGCTTCTGGGGGCTCATTTTATGGATATCATTTGGCCATAATTCCCAATTGCAAAAAGTGAATATATTGCCAATAAATTCCCAACAAATAGTTTGACGATAAGATTTAAGATGTAAATTTAGATACAATTTGTTTAGAAATAAAGTGTTTTGAAGTTGTACTTTTCACCTCACTGATATTTTTTTTTGTTTTTTTTTCATTTTATGTAATTTTTATAAGAAATATTCAAAATTTCATAAAACCCATTCAGCCCTAGTGTCGTATATATGCGTCCAAATAATCTACAGTGAAGTTCCTAGCGTCGTATATATGCGTCCAATAATCTCCAGTGTGAATTCCTAGCGTCGTAAATATAAGACAACCTAGATGTAGCTCTGAATGCCTAATGACTTAAAAATATGTCTGTTCAAATTGTCATTTAAAAAACTGCTTTTTATTTGCAGTAAGTTTTCCAACCTAAGAAATTTTTTGTAACACATACTGTCTTAGTCTGGAAATTGATTTTGTTTAACCATTTCTGGTCAAAACATGTGAAAATAAGATGAAAAATAAATAAATTAAGAAATGGTAACTTAAGCTTGTTGATTTTTTAAGGATAGTTATTTGTCTTATTTTTATAAAGTTCTAACATAAGCATATCAAGATGTTTTCAGATTTTTTATTGATTTTTTCTTCATAAAATTACTTGCAATTGAAACATAACTGTGTTTACAATATATTGATGTTTGTTTTTATTATTTACAATATCTTATTATTGTTTTTATGTCTTAAAATAATTTATATTTTTTATTTTTAAACATTCTTAAAAGATTGTTTTTAATCTTTCAAACAGTTTCTATTTGTAAAAAGTGTATACATAAATAATCATGGTATTGGATACATTATTTTAATAATCAAATGTCTTTTTTATATTTGGTAAGTTATGCCAGATTTAGAAATGTTCATGTGTTAATATATTCATTTTTAAATTGGAAATATAATAATAAAATATCTGTCACATTATCAGTCGACACAGTAGCAAACCTAAAAACACAATATCCTTTTTGACACCACTAAAAGTAACAATAAACAGATACAGTGAAAAGTCTCTTTACGACCACCTCGGTATTCCGACCAAACCGCTAATCCGCCATTACGACCGCTTTAATCAGTACCAATGATCGATATTGTTCTTTATTGACACCTGCCAAATGACAAGTAATTTTCACACCTTACTTGATCTGGTGTTGTGGTACTATCGGGCTTATGTACGAAGCCATTCTGACCCAATTTACCGCAATTAACAACAACAGTTTTTGGCATCCATTTGCGACACAGGTGTTAGATTTTCGGCACTTGTTATCATTTTTAACCCTTGATTGACAATTAGCTATTATTATTATTGAGTCTTTGATGGGTAAATTGGTAGTTGTTTGGTACTTACTTTAAAGATTAAATACGGCGAATAATTTAACAGTTAGGATATTTGAGTAACATGGTTTTGTTCGTGATGGATATAAAAACCGACCTTTATACCATATCGTTATTCAAAATGGATTAGCGAAAACGGAAAGAGTTGTGTTTAAAAGAAAAGATTGATTTGATCGACGCGAGTGATGGAAAATCTCAACAGAGCTCCAGATAAGGGTCGTATTTTCGTAATTACCAATTATTTTCAAGTCCATTACGTATTTATTTTAAAATCTTGTCGTACCATTAAGAATTACAAAATCAAGTTACGAATATTATTTTTAAATCTGTTTGTATCGATTTTTATTGAGTTCTTTTCGCATATTAAAGATCTTTTCGGTGCTTATATAGAATGGTTATCGGGCTTGTTTAACGAAGTGCATCTTTTCCAATAAAAGCGGTGTGTACTGAGTCTATCTGTCAAAAAACAATGGCGGCGCCCAGAGAGCGTCCTAAAAAACTGCAAAGCGTGCAAAAACACGCTTTTAACATATTGTACGCAAAGTGAGCCAAAGTTGAGTGTTAAGAAAGACATTATAGAAAAGATCTTATACGATGTTGTATGTTCAGTTGCCGACACAGTCGGAAAAGCTAAACAAGAATATCAGTGAAACTGATGGATGCTCCCTGATGATGCGCTCAATGTATGTGTTAATAAACACCTAAAATATCTATTAGCCTCGGTGACCTTGACCCAGTGACCTCAAACCTCATCAAAAGGTAGAGGTCCATGCAAGGTACCTCCATGCCAAATATGAAAGCGATTGGTTAAGTATTAAAGGCGCTATGAGAAACGGTAGCAAAAGTGTGACAGAAGAAAGTCTATTATTAGCCTTGGTGACGTTGACCTTGACCCCTGAGACCTCAAACCTCATCAAAAGGTAAAGGTCCATGCAAGGTACCTACATGCCAAATATGAAAGCAATTGGTTAAGTATTGAAGGCCCTATGAGAAACGGTAGCAAAAGTGTGACAGAAGGAAGTCTATTATTAGCCTCGGTGACCTTGACCTTGACCCAAGTGACCTCAAACCTCATCAAAAGGTAGAGTTCCATGCAAGGTACCTACATGCCAAATATGAAAGCGATTGGTAAAGTATTGAAGGCGCTATGAGAAACGGTAGCAAAAGTGTGAAGAAAGGAACACGGAACTACAAACTGGCAACTATATGCTCCACCGAAAATATTTTCGGGGAGCATAAAAAAAACGCGACACGACGGGTCCAAATTTAAACAAAACAAACATTGAACGAGTGGAAGGGACAATTCTTGTGGCTAATCGTTTAACAGATTGAAGGGGAGACCCCTTTTAATTGTGAAGTATGTAAAAATTCATCGAAGGCATGCAATCTACATGTAAGCACAGTTTGGGCATATGAAGGTATTTGAAAAATAAAATTGTATAATACTGAATAGACACTGTTGAACTCGTATAAATAAAGTTGCTAATATGTTTATTTTGATTTTTTGCATGAAATTAACCATTATTATTAAGCAGACGACAATTGACTCATTCGTTAAGTAAACATCAAGGATCTTGATGAAAAGTACATGTACATTTATTTACACTTCTTTAATGAACAACTTGAAATACTATCTTTGTACAATGTATAAATACAATGTATAAACTGATGACTGTTATATTGTATGCAAAAAGATGTAAGTTCATTGAATATTTACGTTGTTGTAATTATATGTCCATCAAATTCATGAAAACTCAGAATTAAGACCACCTCGCTATTAAGACCACTTTTGAAAAGTCACACAAGTGGTTTTAATAGCGAGTTTTCACTGTAATCTGTCAGGCATTTAGAGCTGATGAGGGTACTGATTATCTAGGAGTTGATAAGGCTATTACTGATAGGGGTTGCCTACAGATAAGGCTGTAGTATGGAATGAAAAACATTATTCCCCAATTTAAAGCAAATTTATGCTAAAATTCCCATTTTCATGCATGTGTGTAATTGTCCCGAAATGATAAGAAACACCCAGAATCTGATTGATCAACTGAGCTGATGAACATCATGAAAGAATTTTTTTTACATCAATGTTCATAATAAATCAATGTGAATATTATTAATCTCTTAAATTCACTGAAATGAACAATCAAAATATTAATTATAAAAAGTTTCATAATTAGTGTAGCAGCGTGTTAAAAGTAATGTTGTATAACAACATGTTTAGCCCTGATCTGTTAATGTACAAATCACTTGACGGCCACATTGAGCTGCCACCCAAATTATTTTTTAAGATTGACATACTTAAAATGAATCATCACCACACCTTAATGTAATAATTTGTTCATTTCACTGTTTAGAAAGCAAACAATGCCCTGCAGTAACCACACCTCTTCTTGCATTTTATTTATGCAACACATAAACCTTGCAATGTACAAATACCAATGTAAAACCAATCAGGCCTTATACACATCAAAGTTTACCATTCATCCTTCAATATGTATAGTTAAACAGTTTAATATTAATAAACTGACTGACATAGTAGTTGGAGCACTCAAACTCATGACTTTATTCAACACCAAACAGCCTACACAGACTTATCAGGGACAATATCTTTTATTTTAATGGAATTTTTCATTTAAAGGATTTCTCTTCTAAACTAAAATCCGGTCTAGTCAGAATATGTTTTCACTGATTAGCCTGTGCATATTGAATAGGCAAATCTGAGTTAACAGTTAAAGCACATTCATTTAGCCAGGAGAACAGTTAATTGTTCATGTTCATTGTGAAACATGTATAATTAATAACTGCTTTCAAAATGAAAATTGTGTTTGGCTTACAGAATTCCAAAGAATATCAATAATTATGACCTAAATAGCTATTGTTAACACTTGTTAATTCTTAATATCAGTATCTCTTGGCTAGTTAGCAGGAAAATTGTGTATGTTTTATGAAAAAGGAAAAGCTAAACCAATGATTTACCATTGGAATATCTATACATTTAGATTATGTATTGGTAAACAATTAGTTCTATTCATTCCTGCTGGACAAAAATAAAATAAAAGCAAACACTGACATATACGTTTTTGAATAGGTGTGGTTTATCTGTTGTAAGCAATCAAATTTGAAAATTCTATCATCGCTCTATGTAACATCATTTCAGCATAACTTTCCAATATGTATGTGCTGTTAACAAATCAAATATAGCATAGAATTTGTTATATGCAAACCACCCCACAACATATGTCTGAAGCATGAGCAATGGCTAGAATGTTATCAGTATATAAACATCCAATTAATTATTCATTAACTAGTTTGTGAGCAACTTTCACAGCAAACATTAAGCTTTCATGTATCTGACAACTTTAAATATATCTAGATAATTTTTGCACAAAAGAGACCTGTACTTTATATTTGAAAACAATATTTTAAAGCTTGTTTTATTGGTGTAATACCACATAAAAACTCTAATTTTAACATGTTTAATTACTACATGTACACACATTCTGTTCTATTCATAAAAGCTACATATTAATAAAAATCAAATGGTCTTTATTATATTGTTCTTTTGTTACATGTTTGTGTGGGAAACGCACTTTATCACAAGTATAAAGTGGTGATAAAGAACCAATGTTTTTTTATTGATAAAAATTGCAAGTGAAGCTTGATTCACACCTGTCATTTAGTTAGGGTTGCAATTTGATATTTTTAAGAATTAAAATCAATATTTGTTAAACATTTGCAAAATACTTTGGTTTAAATACATTAAAATAACTGTTAATTGCTTATAAAAATGTAAGAACATGTAATTTGTGTTTTTTTGTATTTTTAAATAAAGTAAAAGTTCTTCTCATGCATGCTACTCCAAATGACAATCTAATGATACCAAAATGATACTCATTTTGAATTCAACAGATTTTTTTTCCAAACGTTGAAATTCCTTTTCTGTAGGAATGCCTTCTCTTTGTGCTCTCAAGTCATCAGATGTAGAATATATTAAACTAAATTTATAGAAAGAAATGAGTTTAGGCATGAAATATTATAGTATTTGTTCTTGAAAGTTACCTAAATTAGTACTATGATTTATCCCATTATTCCTTTTAAAAATGTATGTCTGGTCCAATTAGAAAGCATCAACAAGGGACTATAATGAATTGCAAAAAGTAATATGCCACTTGCATAGATAAACAATATGACAAAATATCCTTTGTTACTATGTTATAAGAAATTGCCAGAAACAAATGTGTTAGAGAAATGAGTTAAGATATTTAATTCAAATAAGCCTTTTATGGTCTATATAATATTATTATATTAATATAACAAGTCAAGACAAGATTAGTCTTCCCAATAATTTATGAGACGTTTTTCTCAAAACATGGCCCTGGAGGCACTAACGTTGCCAATGTTTGTGAATAATATAATTCATATGTGTGAATAACCCCATGTCACCATCAGTCGTTAACTTCTGAGGTTTTGTGGCAGTTTGTTGGCTTTGTTATACCTAACAAACTTATGGGACCACCCCTACAGTGTCCTCCTACATGATAAAATCGTGGCCAGATACAGGGCAACAGATAAGGTTCGTTTTATGGTTTTTATGATTTGCATTTGAAAGAAAACTAATTATAATCAACAATCTATCGTATAGAAATCAATTATATAAATTGAAAACGAATTGCAAATAATTCTTCATCGTCTTCGTTGTACCTTATCCTACGTATTGTGCATAATTTGATTATTATATTTGTACCTTTAGTGCCGCCGTTATATTTTCAGTAAGTTTATATAGACACAGGATCGGGACAGTTGCGAAGTAAAAAGTTACTTCTGGTGAAAAAAATCCCATTTATGGGAAAATGCCCTTTGCAGCAATCCAAAAACTGGAATTCCAATTTAAACAAGAAAACTGTCACCCATGTTTATGTGCACTGTGGAGTGAAGTACACATAATTGCAAGGTTATAATGCCACTAGGTCAAAAGTTGACACAATTGTAATGAAATGTCAAGATTTTTAGCTGAATTTTTTTACAAATGATCAAATATATACTTTGGGAATATGCACATTTTACATTAACATGCACAAGTTCATTTATTGTTGTCACATAACAGTGGTATTTCCATATTTTGAGGAAAAAACTTGTCGGGTTACAGGAAACATAACTTGTTTAAATCACAATATATGTTTTAGCAAATTATAACAATGTGATCTCACTTAAATGTATGTACATCAAAAAAAGGAGTATAAAATGATTTTTATTTTGGTTCATATATGGAACTCTGACGGCAATGCTTTTTTCCAGTACAAGAAATAATGCATGATTGTACCTTTATCCAGTTGATTTCTCCCCCTATTAAGTTAAATGTATCTTGCAGATAAACCTCTCATTCTAATACTATGACACTATTTGTGACACTCTCCAGACAAAAAAGCGACAGTTATGTGAAATGCTGATCCACAGCTGACTAGTCCATTGAGAATTGAACTTACAAAAAAACTTAAAAATAAATAAAATGACTAAGTTTAGAGATAAGCATACTTACAGAAACCGGATTTCATGGGCTCCACAGTTCGAATCAAGAATGTTTTCCCTTTTGGAATTTCTTTTAACATTTTTGCCACCTCAAAATGACGACATCCAATTAAGCTTTTCCCATCAATTTTTTCTATGTGATCACCAACAGCTATTAAGGGTGTTGTGTCCATGATGCTTCCCTCCTTTATACGCTTAATAAAAGCATATCCTGCACCATTGTCTGTGATTGTAAGTCCCAGAGCATCTTCTGATTTTGTCACTTCGACTTCTTTCGGCTGGCCTTTGATGTGTGCAAATATAAAATCCTCCAAACCAATCTGTCCACCAAGTAATCGAGACATATCAACTTTATGCGTATTCAATGTGCAGAACAAAATCTGAAAAAACACACAATTTAAACGATTTACAACAATAAAGGAACAAAGCCCCTGTATATTTTACTCTATATTATGGTTATTTTAATTAAAATTATATGAAATATGGTGTTTTTCATGACAATTTACACTGTGTGTTATTTTACATAAAACATTAATTATAAACCAGTTCAATTACAATAATCTCTGTCTGTTGATATATTATAATTATTTTAGACTGTAACTACGATTCATTAAATTGACTAAGCATGACAAAGACTTTGTTAAATTCTGGTGTCATTTTTTTAAATGAACAACACACTACTTGCCCTCACTTTACTAAAAAACATATGTCAATGCAATGTTTGTTTCTGCACACATTTGGCTAACGTAAAATTATAATTAACGGATCAAAAAAGCTCTCAATTTTGAAAAGAAATATGTTTCCACTTACCTGGCCAACATCCATATCATAACAATCAGCTATTTTCTGGTACAGTTCTTTAACGTTCGTGAAGCCGGATATGATGCCGGTCGGGCTTCCATGGGCCTGCTGACAGTGGAATACAAGTTTGGGTCTGACAGGTGGAGGTGGTTCATTTTTTGGGATTTCTGTTTTCGCGGTACCATTGGATGCTGGCAAGTCGACGTCTGGGCGTGTCGTCGAAGATGTTGTTGAATTGCCGACACTATCCGCTATATTGTCCTTACTCTTGTTCTTTTTACCACCAAAGAGAGGCATTTTGTATATACCGTTCTGTTTCCAACGCTCTTTTTGAGTTAAACTCTATCGTACACCGTTAAATTATCGATTATGTTACCTGTCAAATTCTCACCTGTAATCATAGGTATATAAAAATATGGCCGCCTACCCGGAAGTTTTTATAGGAGGAGTACGCTTCATTTCCGAAGATTAAATTTTCTGCTGAACACTTATTATGTCTTAAAAAATAATAACAAACACAACATAAAATTATTAAATATATCTTTTTGTACACGAAACGAGTGAATAACGTAATGGATACGGGTAAATCGATCGTGAAATATAGTGTTCACATAACGACGTCACTTACAACCTTTCGGTTCAGAGGCTACACACCAGTATATTTTCTATGGGCACTGTAACCCGGTTTTGCACATAGTAGCTTTTTCCAATAGATCAGTTGCCAAAAATGTCAACAAACCAGGCCAAAACGTTAAAAACCTTAAAAGCCAGAATAAAGAATTCAGTAGGGTGTTACACCAACATTATATGTTGGGAGTCATCAGAGTCAGATGGTTGATATTTTTGGGCCCTCCCCATAAAGGTGGGGTCCCCATTGCAGCATTAGTTTGTGTGTAGACTTGCATCAACCTTTTGAATGTTTTTAAATCAATAGATAGAAGACTGAAGGCGTTATTACAAACGGTGACAATTTTGTAAAGTAATAATGTATCATGCATTAAAACGCTGAAAGGTTGCAACATTCAAGACAAAATGGCCAAAGATCTTACGGTGACCATCTGATACCCAAAGGGACTCAAATGTTCTGAGCTGGAAATGTTTCACTTTAGCCCCCCCCCCCCCCGTGTCCATATTGATCAAAATGTTCTTAACAACATTCAAAATGATTGGGCAAATAATTAAACCTCTTGTATTCAGAAGGTTTCACTGTAGCCATTTAGGGAAAACTGCTCCACCCACTGGCTGCCATGTTGTTTTTTATTCATAAGAACAAATATTCTGACCAAGTTCCATAATAATTGGAAAAAAAAGAGACTTCTGGAGTAGTCTCAAAGTATCACTTTACCAATCTAAGTAAAAATTGGCAGCCATAATTCGAAACTCGGCTGAGATATAATAAGAACAAATATGTGGTTCCAATTTTGGAATGGTTTGGCAAATCCTATGACTTCTAGATTGTTCTCGAGCTTTTTCTTTAATTTGACCTATTGACATATGTTTTTTCCGCACTTAACCAAGTTTTCAGATATCAGTTTGACATTTGTGCTTACAAAGTTTTATGAAAATCGGATGATAATTGTGATCTCTAGAGTGTTGCCAACACACAACAAAAATTCAACAGATGCACTTTGTGCTCAAATAAGCAAACAAGGAATCCCATTGGGATGCAGTTCATTTGGCTTCCCTTCTTACAAATAACAGGTATTGGAAGCAGAAAATCCAGCCCAGTACATTCCTGCTCAAGTGTTATTTAATCTAACAAGAGTAAACAACACTGACTTCAAAACCTCCATAATTTTGCTATCATAGTATGACAAGTATAATTAGTGTCATCATTTCCACAATCTTCACCAACACCATCATCATCATCCACAGTATCATATGTCAACAACGACAACAACATATGCATCATAAACAATAGCTAGCATCATCAAAACCTAATAGGAATTATCACAATATTGAAACAAGAGATGTGTTTGTCAGAAACACAATGCCCCCTAATGCGCCGCTTTGAATTTTTTTTTTGACCTTTGACCTTGAAGGATGACCTTGACCTTTCACCACTCAAAATGTGCAGCTCCATGAGATACACATGCATGCCAAATATCAAGTTGCTACGTTCAATATTGCAAAAGCTATGAAGAAGGTTAAAGTTTTGGTTACAATTTTTAGCTCATCAATTTTTTGAAAAAAAATTATGAGCTATTGTCATCACCTTGGCGTCGGCATTGGCGTCCGGTTAAGTTTTGCGTTTAGGTCCACTTTTCTCAGAAAGTATCAATGCTATTGCATTCAAACTTGGTACACTTACTAACTATTATGAGGGGACTGGGCAGGCAAAGTTAGATAACTCTGGCATGCATTTTGACAGAATTATGTGCCCTTTTTATACTTAGAAAATTGAAAATTTTGGTTAAGTTTTGCGTTTAGGTCCACTTTTCTCAAAAAGTATCAATGCTATGGCATTCAAACTTGGTACACTTACTTACTATCATGAGGGGACTGGGCAGGCAAAGTTAGATAACTCTGGCGTGCATTTTGACAGAATTATGTGCCCTTTTTATACTTAGAAAATTGAAAATTTGGTTAAGTTTTGTGTTTAAGTCCACTTTATTCCTACAGTATCAAAGCTATTGCTTTCATACATGCAACACTTATTAACTATCATAAGGGGACTGTGCAGGCAAAGTAATGTAACTCTGACTGGCATTTTGACAGAATTATGTGCCCTTTTTATACTTAGAAAATTGAAAATTTGGTTAAGTTTTGTGTTTTGGTCCACTTTACCCCTAAAGTATCATAGATATTGCTTTCATACTTGGAACACTCGCAAACTATCATGCGGGTACAGTAAAAGGACAAGTTGCATAACTCTGGTTGTCATTTTTACGGGATTATGGCCCTTTTTTGACTTAGTAACTTTGAATATATGGTTAAATTTTGTGTTTCGATCCACTTTACTTCTTAAGTATCAAGGCTTTCAAACTTCAAATACTTTCATGCTATCATGAGGTTACTGTACCTGGCAAGTTGAATTTTACCTTGACCTTTGAATGACCTTGACTCTCAAGGTCAAATTATTAAATTTTGCTAAAATTGCCATAACTTCTTTATTTATGATTAGATTTGATTGATACTTTGACAAAACTACTCTTACCTGACATACCACAATAGACTCCACCCAAACCATCCGCTGTGCCCTCCCCCCCCCTAATTTTTTTTTTAAAGATCATCTCACAAATGACCACCACACCCTCACACTATACCCCCCCACCCCACCCCCCCCCCCAATTTTTTTTTTGAAACAGTTAAAAAACACAAATATTTATTTTTATTATTTTATGTTTGAAATACCGTCCAACCATCGCACCCAAGAATCCCCCCCCCCCTAAAATTTTTTTTTTTTTTTTTTTTTTTTTAAAGATCATCTCACAAATTACCACCACACCCTCACACTTTACCCCCCCCCCCCCCCAAATTTATTTTTTTTGAAACGGTTAAAAAACACAAATATTTATTTTATTATTTTATGTTTGAAATTCCGTCCAACCATCACACCCAAATTTTTTTTATTTTTTTTTGCGTTTTTTTCCCGCATTTTTGGAAGATAATGTAATGAATTCCACACCCCCACACTATACACCCCTCTTCACTCCGCCCCTCCCTCCTTTGTGATTGAAAATGAGAGTCCCTTCACCTTTAAAAAGAAAATAGATGAGCGGTCTGCACCCGCAAGGCGGTGCTCTTGTTGAATTTTTGTTTTGACCTTTGACCTTGAAGGATGACCTTGACCTTTCACCACTCAAAATGTGCAGCTCCATGAGATACACATGCATGCCAAATATCAAGTTGCTATGTTCAATATTGCAAAAGTTATGAAGAAGGTTAAAGTTTTGGTTAAAGTTTTGGGACACACACACACACACACACACACATGCAATGACAGACAGGCCAAAAACAATATACCCCCGATCTTTCGATCCGGGGGCATAAAAAGGCAAAAATGTTATTTAATCTGATATGTTTACACTTTATTTAGTTTTAAAACACACAATATCACAGTGTTTCATAAATAAGGCAGCAGAACATTCTGTCACATTAATGAGGTATCACTAGCTTGTAATATTGGCACCATTGTTCTCAGTTTTATCTGTGGTTTTGCATGTCATCCATCGCCACATTTGTTCACCTGAAATGTAATAAATTGAATATTCAAACAGTTAAAAGATAAGCAACAGAAACATTATACATTTTTATTATAATATTAAAACATCTTCATATTATAACAAGACTATTGCCAAGCAATATATGTCCCCTACCGGCTCCTCCATTGTCAGATTATTTTTTATTTTATTTTTTGCCATAGCAACCAGAATTTTTGACATTGGAACAAAATGAAATGACATGCATAATGTCCATATTGCCATCTATCCATGTTTCAAGTTTCATGAAAAAATTTGAAGAACTTTATAAGTTATTGCAGGATCCAGAAAAGTGTGACAGACTCACAGACTGACGGACACACAGGGCGCAAACCATAAGTCCCCTCCAGTAAAACTGGTAGGGGACAAAAACATTCTACATGTTACATCTTAAGCATAATGTTGTACAAATATATTCCTTTAATTTATTAAAGTTTTTAAGTTATCAGAACAATGATAAACAAGAGATGTGTTTGTCAGAAACACAATGCCCCCTATTGCGCCGCTTTGTAGCCATATATTTGACCTTTGACCTTGAAGGATGACCTTGTCCTTTCACCACTCAAAATGTGTAGCTCCATGAGAAGTAAGTAAGAGATTGAATGGAGGAATGATTTTTTTTTTTTACCTTTGACCTTGAAGGATGACCTTGACCTTTCACCACTCAAAATTGACCTTCAATTTTAATAATAGACAAGAGTATTACCTAAACACTATCCACTCTTTTACCTTGATTATTGACAATTTCAGAGTACTCTAGTAGGCAAATACAATTCATTCATTCAAAAGATGTCAATTCCAAATAGGCTGTACTTCCATCACACATGTGCTAAGTGCACATTTGCTACAGTTTGTGACCAACATTTAAAGTATGCATTATTCATTTGTTAGTAACTCACACATGTGTTGAAGGTCGTACATCGGTTCCCAGCCGAGTTCCTGCTTGGCCAGAGAGCTGTCAGCTGAACACATGGCTATCTCGCCTGGTTTGCGCTCACAAAATTCAACAGGAATCTGTGGGGAAACATGGCAGAACTGGTTTTAAAAAGCTCTTATTGGGAATTGTAGTTGTACTTTAAATTAGGAATACTACAGTTGTACATAGCATATTTCAATTAAGAATACTACAGTTGTACATAGCATATTTCAATTAAGAATACTACAGTTGTACATAGCATATTTCAATTAAAAATACTACAGTTGTACATAGCATATTTCAATTAGGATTGTACTAAGTACATAGCATATTCAACTTGGGAATCGTACAATTATAAATAGCAATTTTCAAATGGGAATTGTACAGGTGTAAATAGGAAATTCAATTTGGCATTGTACAATTTTACATAGCACATTTCAATTGAGAATTGTTTTGTTGTACATAATATGATTCAATATACAAGTAAAAAGTTAAAATATATATTTATTGAATGTTAATATTTCTTTTTATATTGATTAAATGAAGTGATTCTGAATGCAACACACATAAAAAGATCATACATACATCATTATGTGAACAATTAACACCAAAAAAATAATTATGATTGTTATGTTGTAAACGTTCCAATTATTTAAAACATGATTTTTGAGATGACATTCTTTGCTGTTAAATTATTTCAAGTGAAGTCTAAAGCTCATCACAAAAGAGACCAAGAATACCACCTTGTGCCCCATGTTTATATGTAGCAAGTTGTTGAAGTCAAAAGTTAAGATTCATTAAACAACAAGAGATGTGTTTGTAAGAACACAATGCCCCCTACTGCGCGGCTTTGAAACCATATATTTGACCTTTTACCTTGAAAGATGACCTTGGCCTTTCACCACTCAAAATGTGCAGCTCCATGAGATTCACATGCATGCCAAATATCAAGTTGCTATCTTCAATATTGCAAAAGTTATGGGCAATATTAAAGTTTTCGGACGGACAGACAGACTGACTGACGGACAGACAGACGGACTGACGGACAGTTAAAAAACTATATGCCGCCCTTTGGGGGCATTAAAACTGTGTAGAGGACCACTAAACACCATATTATATACCAAATAGTACTTTGTGTTAACTGAGAAAAATATTATATGTTATTAAATATATAAGTCTGTACAAATGATGTGAGCCTGCTGTGTGGCCAGTTTTGATCCTAGGGGCATCATTTGAACAAACTGTGTGGAGGACCACTATACACCATGTTATATACCAAATAGAACATTCAGGTACCCAAGGAAAATATTATATGTCAAAAATGTTCTTGACTATATAAGTCTATATAGCTGATGTGACCGCTTGGGTGTAGCCAGTTTTGATCCTAGGGGCATTATTTGAACAAAGTCAGTAGTGGACCAAAATACAAAGTTACAAACTAAACATTAGACCTCTGCAGACGATTGTATACACAGTATATATATTTACAATTTTGTATACAATTGGCCACTGGTGCCTTGAGACTTTATAGGAAATAATTTTAAAGTTATTGTGCTACAGTATGTAAGTGTGTATCACCTTGTGAGCCCTGCAGTATGTAAGTCTATATGACCGTATGAGCCCTGCAGTATGTAAGTCTATATGACCTTGTGAGCTCAGCAGTATGTATGTCTATATGACCTTGTGAGCTCTGCAGTATGTAAGTGTATATCACCTTGTGAGCCCTGCAGTATGTAAGTCTACATGACCTTGTGAGCCCTGCAGTATGTAAGTCTACATGACCTTGTGAGCCCTGCAGTATGTAAGTCTATATAAACTTGTGAGCCCTGCAGTATGTAAATCTATATGACCTTGTGAGCCCTGCAGTATGTAAGTCTATATGACCTTGTGAGCCCTGCAGTATGTAAGTTTATATGACCTTGTGAGCCCTGCAGTATGCAAGTCTATATGACCTTGTGAGCCCTGCAGTATGTAAGTCTACATAATCTTGTGAGCCCTGCACTATTTAAGTCTATATGAACGTGTGAGCCCTGCAGTATATAAGTCTATATGACTTTGTTAGCCCTGCAGTATATAAGTCTATATGACTTTGTTAGACCTGCAGTATGTTAGTGTATATGACCTTGTGAGCCATGCAGTATGTTAGTCTAGATGACCTTGTAAGCCCTGCTATATGACCTTGTGAGCCCTGCAGTATGTTAGTCTATATGACCCTGTGAGCCCTGCAGTATGTAAGTCTATATGACATTGTGAGCTCTGCAGTATGTAAGTCTATATGACCTTGTGAGCTCTGCAGTATGTAAGTCTATATGACCTTGTGAGCCCTGCAGTATGTAAGTCTATATGACCTTGTGAGCCCTGCAGTATGTAAGTCTATATGACCTTGTGAGCCGTGCAGTATGTAAGTCTATATGACCTTGTGAGCCCTGCAGTATGTAAGTCTACATAACCTTGTGAGCCCTGCAGTATGTAAGTCTATATGAACTTGTGACCCCTGCAGTATACACTTCAACACCGTTATTTCGAAGTCGTCGGGACCGTTAAAAAAACTTCGGGTTAACGATAATTCGAAATAAACATTTGATAGAAGACTTCTTTGATTGTGTAAAAATGAAACGTTGTGGAATTCGCATGGTTTTGTTACACGCTTACTTAAAAGCGTAAACAAGTCAGATAGCAAATAGATTTCCACTTGTAACAAACGGAGGAATAAAACGATTCTTTTTCTTGTTTTTATATTTGTCTAATTACAGAACATATTAAATATAAAGAATAGCACAAATTATCAGACATGCATACATATGAATACATTTTCGGAAATGAAACATTTTTTTAAAACTAATACGCGATGTATCTCTGAACAACGGCGTTCGCGCAGACGACAAAGGTGTAATGATCGGCTTTTGACGCGCCACGACAAAGGTGTTAAATTACGCACCGTATTTTGCAATTTTGACTTCGGATTAAAGATTGATAATTAGGTGCGAATTATAGTGTTGGGACCGACTGAATCACTTCGAATTAACGATTTCTTCGGTTTAACGAAATTCGGATTAACAATGAAATTTTACATTAAACAAAGGAGAACCAAAATCGGGACCTGAAAAATACTTCGAAATAACGGTGACTTCGGATTATCGGTGTTCGAAATAACGGTGTTGAAGTGTATAAGTCTATATGACCTTGTGAGCCCTGCAGTATGTAAGTTTATATGACCTTGTGAGCCCTGCAGTATATCAGTCTATATGACCTTTTGAACCCTGCAGTATAAAAGTCTATATGACCTTTTGAGCCTTGCAGTATGTAAGTCTATATGAACTTGTGAGCCCTGCAGTATGTTAGTCTATATGACCTTGTGAGTCCTGCAGTATGTTAGTCTATATGACCTTGTGAGCCCTGCAGTATGTTAGTCTATATGACCTTGTGAGCCCTGCTATATGACCTTGTGACCCGTCTCACAACAGCATGGTCCACAACAAACCTTTTTCCCTGATAGTTTTTCAAAGATTTTGACCATTTCCAATATTGAACACACATGGGATGAGCCAAGGTTATATACCTGAAATATAAATAGAGTGTTGCCTTTTAAACAACTGGACAAAAAGCAACAGTATTAAAATTACATGAGCACATTTATATGAAGATACAGTCATTTTCACACAGAAAAGCTAATAAAAACTTACTTTATCAAACTGGCTTTATGGTGCCATCCTCATTATGGCGTACGCTGTATATGATTACGATCTGTATTGTGATCTCTGTAATCACTTACCTAAACAATATAACTAGTTTACATATGTCAGTCCTTCGAAGAATTTACCTGTAGACGGACAGCCGGTACTACTGCAATATGCCACCTTAAGGGGGGCATACAAATCAATAGTAATCAACAACCAAATAATTTAAATAAATCACCAAGCTATATAAAGTTCACATGATGCTTTGCTTCATGATTAAAAAAAAATCGCTCACTTAGTGCTTTCTTTAATACAATTTGGTCAGTTTGACACTGCCCTTTGGCCATTGACCCCAAAATAAATAATGATCCTCTTTTAAACAATACCCCTCAACTAAATCAAGTTTCTTTAAGAACCAATGAAGAAGGTTTCTGTAGTTAATGTTATCACTAAGAGATTGATTTTTCCCCATAGACTGACATACTGACCAATATTTATTTACACCTACTCTATATTGAGCATGCCCATGTGGACACTGTATAGCTGCCACAGTTCCCTTGGCAATGTCCACAATATGTGTGTAGGCCTTGCTGGCTGGAAACATATAACACACATTTAAGGCATTTAAACCTTTATATTCAAACAATTTTCCTTTGAAACTTGAGGTCAAGTTTGCCATTTCTTAATTTAAAATCTGCTTCTTTCCAATGAGATGTTAAATGTTATTTTTTAACCCCAACGCAAAATATTTATTTTCTAAATTGTTATGCATATAACAATATGGCAGTCGAGCAAATGAAACAAATAGGTTTGTTGTTAATTAAGCGATACATAAGTCATATTTTGGCATGCTAAAACTATTCACCTGGAGCATATAAGGAGCTGTTTCTCTTTTATTTGCCTCATTATTACGTTTTTCGAGAAGGCCAGGGGCTGGTCATAGGGGTAAAAAAAATATGGGTTATACAAAACATTATTGGTCCTGCATTCTGTGTGATATATATTCTTAATTGCTTACCTGTGCCGTCTGGAGTATCAAAGTCATTCCCAAATATAGATAGCGTCTCCTTGTTGCCAAGGGCGACCTGACAGATGAGAGGCATGAGGTTTTGAGGTGGTTCCAGCCGGTCCTCTCCCAGGTGGCCAGAAGGGTGGGCACCACATGGGTTGAAGTAGCGCAGTATGGTCGCCTTGAAGTGCTGCAATTTGATTGGGCATTTTGAATAGAAAGTAGAAGAGCTGTAATCTATGGAATATAAATCAAAGCATTCTTAATTGCGCATACAATAATTGGCATAACTAGTATTTTGTGTAAATTTTAATATTGTTTTCTTCTGCAGCTTGTTCAATTCCAAATACATCCAAGAAATAATATTCACATTTGTAAACTTTTGGAAAAAATACAGTTAATATCCATTCTGAGTTGTAATTTAATTACCAACTATACATTTTCTTATTTGTCGTATCCATTTATTTTTCCATTTTTCAACTGGTATATAACCTAAAGATATGCCACTGGGATTGACCTGCTGAATAGAACCTTGTGTAAGGAAACACATTCAAACTATAAATTATAAGTGACGGCAAATCAAAGTCAGACATCTCAAAGTTGCTACAGTTACATCCCTAAGCCCTCACCTAATTTCTACACTTATGTCCCTAGCTCACACCTTCACTGCCACAATTACGTCCCTTAGCTCACACCATAATTGAAACAGTTCTATCCCTTAGCTCACACCTTCACTGCTACAATTAAGTCCCTTAGCTCACACCATAATTGACACAGTTATATCCCCTAGCTCACACCTTCACTGCCACAATTACGTCCCTTAGCTCACACCATAAATGAAACAGTTCCATCCCTTAGCTCACACCTTCACTGCTGCAATTAAGTCCCTTAGCTCACACCATAATTGACACAGTTATATCCCTTAGCTCACACCTTCACTGCTACAATTACGTCCCTTAGCTCACACCATAATTGACACAGTTATATCCCTTAGCTCACACCTTCACTGCTACAATTACGTCCCTTAGCTCATACCATAATTGAAACAGTTATATCCTTAGCTCACACCCTTCACTGCTACAATTACGTCCCTTAGCTCACACCTTAAGTGAAACAGTTATATCCCTTAGCTCACACCTTCACTGCCACAATTACGTCCCTTAGCTCATAACATAATTGAAACAGTTATATCCATTAGCTCACACCTTATTTGCCACAGTTATGTCACTTATCATCTGCTCCACCATGTGTTTGGTACGCCCATACGGGTTTGTGCAGTTTCCCGAGGGATGGCGCTCATCAAGTGGGAGGTAAATGGGCTCGCCGTAAACCTTCGAGGAACTGGAGAATATTATCTCATTAACTCCCTTTGCTAGCATCACCTGAGAAAATGAAGAATGATTTATAATTATCTTGTTAACAACATTGTCAGTTACTGGTATGAGTCCATGAAGATTTACTTAACACAGTGATGTTGGAAAAATGATTATGACAAAAAATAAACACTAAAAAAACTTGTAAAAAAACGAAAAAGAATACTAATAATTTAAATTATAAATAAATAGTTTCCATGATTTAGAAAGGTGTTTGCTGTGTTAAATATAAACTTTTTTCTGAAAGCCACAGTAGTTTAGAAACTACCAGTAACTTCCAGCAGAAAGTTGGCTCCCTTACCTCAAGCAAGTTGCAGGTTCCCATCACGTTGACATTGTAGAAGCTCAGAGGGCTGCCATGTGACTGCCTTACTGCCTTCAAGCCTGCCAAGTGAATTACATGAGAGATTGGAACCTGAAACAACACACTCAGTGTTCAATATTGAAGTTTTTTGTTACATCTGTTGACTGGTAATCGAATTCAGTTGCTCATCTAAAGTAAATTCTTAAATTGGATACTGGTATTAGCTTCTTGTTTTAACTGAGAAAGGAACATTCCTTCATGAAATGTTACTTAATTTAACCATGTTTTTATGGTTACCCTACATGAAACTGTTAAAATAAAATTAAATTTGAAAAAGCCTGTCTGGGAATATAAGTACATGTATACCTGTTGAAAAATAGATGATATCTGCCCCACATTAAGAAGGTCAGCATAGAAATATTGCACTTCCACTCCAGACATGGACCCGACCCGCTTCATTGCTTCTACAAATTTGTTATACCAAATATTTACAATTATGCTACTAAAATTATTTTTTTTCCTGGTGTATCTAGGGGTCCATAGAACGGACCAATAGCCTATGCGAAATGAGAAAAACAATTTAAAATATTTGAAAAGAAATCCAACGAAGTCGATAACAAAGTATATAACTATAATTAATATGATTTTGTTTTTATAATTTGAATTATTACAAAGAGTCATATTTAATTAGTTTTTCTCAAGTCAGTGGACCTTTCTCACACACAAAATTCCCAATCCCAAAAATGCAATTTTCTGAAAATGACCAGGCAAAGGCCTTTAAATAAAAATGCAACATAACAAAATATATACTAGTATATATAAACAATGATGTACAGTACAGACTGAATTAAATATTATTCCAGTTAATACATGTATAAGAGCTGTCCTAGAATAGCATAAATTAATTGAATACCTTTGTTATTTGGTGAGATAAGTTTTTTTACAGAAACATCACTCATAATTTTGGAGTTGGAAATGAGCATAAACTCAGAAATATAAAATGCTACACATCAAACGAAAACTATGAACAAGAATCTGTCAAAGACACTGTATGCCTCGCTAATGGTGCATTGTTGTCGAACGAGTACAGTCAGTAAGAATGTGCGAGCGATTTTTAAGAACATGAAAACCAAAGGCCCATAGGCCTTAGACCCCTATAACCTTTTCTGTTCTGATAAAGTTCGATTCACTAGGTTACCTAATTAAACTACCCTAACACCTGGCAGACATGTTTTTTAACAATATTTTCAAACTCAGCCAAGATAATATAATCAAAGAGCCATTGCCGCTCTCGTCAGAAATTCGTTTTTGTTCTTGTTATATTTACCGAACATGTTACTGACGCAAAATATTACATTCACGCTATATTTTGACGAACACGTTATGATGGTTTTCCTATTTTTTTAAAGAGATCAATTAGTATGCAACATAATTTGCAGATAAATATCAAATTTGACCCCCTCTCTTGCAGCCAAAATTTGCAAGGTAAAATATTTGCAGTCACAAAGTTTAACAGCCCTTAAAACTCTCCAGTCTTCTTCAAGACAATCATTTATTTGTTTAAGCTTTTTAATGTAACATACCCCTTTTACAAGAGTTCTGCGCAGAGACAATGCCCCCCCCCCCAAACAGGGCTTTGAACTAGTGACCCCAATTTCATAAGGGGTCATCTACTGTCCAAGGCCAATGCAAGTATCAAGCCAATCTGTCAATTAGTTGACCAGTTATTGATCGGAAATGACTTTCACACTTATTGTGACAGTGACCTTTGACCTAGTGACCCCAATTTCAATAGGGGTCATTTACTGTCCACAGCAATGCACATGTGAAGTATCAAGCGAATCAGTCCCTCCGTTCACAAGTTATTGATAGGAAACAAACTGATCGACCGACAGACAGACAGACCGACCAACAGACTGACCGACATCCAGCAAAACAATATACCCCCTCTTCTTTGAGTTTGAAGGGTGGCATAATAAATGCATACAACAAATATGATATCGCAACATCAAATACGACATATTCACCTTGTTAAAAACACATAACTTAATAGTATTTAAAAAGTTAGCAAAAAGATTTATTGGAAAAATGGCATCTATGAAACTAGTTGTTAAGCTACAATAATTTAATCAAAAACTTGTTCAAATTCTCATTTTTAAGGGATTGTTCACAGATGTTTGCATTTTTCAAATGTCATTGAATACAATTGCTAACAAATCTATAATGTTTTTAATACTCTTCAGTAGTTTTAATAGTAAGAAAAAAAGTTGAACGAATAACAAATTTTGTCGCCGGGACTTGAACCTGTGTCTGCTGAGAGCATGTGCGCCTATAGTAAACGTTATCTATATTGTCTGTGTTAGCGCCCTACGCTATATTGTAGGTTGATGTCGACATTCGCAAATTGTTCACTCCAATAATTTTCAAATACTTACCAACTTTATAGATAATCTTTCAATTTAAATCAGTGTATAAAACAGTTATGAAAATATTTACTCCATCTTTTAAATAAATTAACAACGGACTGATCAGTAAGGAACTATTTTCTACAAACAAAAACAGACACTTCCATAAATGTCCAGCATAGGAGGGTGTTTCCTAACATGCAAGCTTTTTTCGGACTCCAAAAATACCATTTTACTGCAAGACGTGTTTCTGATTTTCAACTAAACAGTCTGTCGGCATACTGCCTACAGCCTAACTAAGAGGTTGGTGATGAGTGGGTTACAAAATATATCTCGAGAGTGTTTAAATGGTTTTACTATAGCCACATATGGACACAATTCAGACGGTTTTACTACAGCCATATATGGAAAACTGACCCCCACCCTTAGAAGCCATAATTTTAATGGACCAGAACCGTTGTCCACCCAAAACAAGATGTCATGAGAACAAATGGTCAGAGCAAGATAATTGTGCACAAAATGTGACTTCTAGAGTTATAACAAGGCCTAACTTTAACCATATAAGGAGAAAACTGTATGGCCCACAGGGGTCGATGTTTTTGAATGAACAGGAGCATTTTCTAACTTTGCTTAGATATATTTGGGGGAAATGTTCTGGGCAAGTTTCATGAAGATTAGTCAAAAACTGAGACTTCTTGACTATTTACAAGCTTTTTCTAAAAGTTAACTCAGTGCCTTTAATTTTGATCCACTTTCAAAGTCTTGCCAAGATATGATTGGGACCTCTTTTATGGCCAAGTTTCAGCTAGAAATAAAAAGTGCACATACACAATTTCATATCATGACAGACTGAAAGAACATGCACGAATCAACAATATGCCACTTTACTTTCTTTTGGTTTGATGGTGATACAAATATAAACCTAGAACAAGTGCAATAACCAAATTGACAGACTGAAAGATGAAAGAAAAATAATTAAATAACAAAAACCAAAAAAAAGCAATTGTATCATTGTGATAAAGATGATAACAGTCATAAACGACAATTGTAAATCACAAATTCAGTACATAACAAGTACATAACAATGGCCAATTTCAATTTCCATATCTTAGTTTCAAAATATGAGTTCCATACTAGTATTGTGAAAATGGGTCTTATGCTACATGTGGCCAGCATAGCCCCAGACAAGCCTGGGAAATAGCCGGACAATGCAAATACATGAGTAAGGTAAATCTTGGACTGACAGGTTGGAATAATTAGCTTAACAGTCATATCATTTTAATTTTCTTATTGTGATATATATAAGTCATTTTGACCTGAAATAAACACCCTGCCTTAGGGAAATGTTTGGCCAGTGGGGATATTAAATAGAGCATATATGGTACATCTGCTGCATTAACAAGTATCAGTTTGCGACATAAATATAATTTTACCTTCTAAAGCTTCCTGTCTGTTGTCAAGGGCGACAGGTTTGAACCCTGCACAGATGAGCTCATGGATCACGTGAGTACCAACATACCCTGCTGCACCAGTAACCAAAACACACGATGGAGATGACACTGAAAAAGATATGGAGTCAGTAAAAGCTTTTAAAAGTCGTAGTTATTCATAGTTTGTTTGGTTGGTGTTTTTTTGTGTTTTTTTATTACTATTTCATGCTTGGGGGGTAATTTAGCCTGCAGTAATTGATTCACTTTAATATAAGTTCTTCTTGTCAGAATGCTTTGATAAAGCCAAAAACCATGTAAAAGAATAATGCCTCCGTATGTCAATAAAATCAATCAACATTATACATCATAACAAATATAATAACTGTTACCATCAAAATAAATGTGTTTGTCTTTTGTGGAGAAATGCTCAAAACAAACACTTTATAAAACAAGAGATGTGTTTGTCAGAAACACAATGCCCCCTAATGCGCCGCTTTTTTTTTTGGACCTTTGACCTTGAAGGATGACCTTGACCTTTCACCACTCAAAATGTGCAGCTCCATGAGATACACATGCATGCCAAATATCAAGTTGCTATGTTCAATATTTCAAGTTATTGCAAAACTTTACTATATTAAAGTTTTAAATTTTCGACCTTTGACCTTGAAGGATGACCTTGGCCTTTCACCACTCAAAATGTGCAGCTCCATAAGATACACATGCATGCCAAATATCAAGTTGCTATGTTCAATATTTCAAAAGTTATTGCAAAACTTTACTATATTAAAGTTTTAAATTTTCGACCTTTGACCTTGAAGGATGACCTTGACCTTGACCTTTCACCACTCAAAATGTGCTGCTCCATGAGATACACATGCATTCCAAATATCAAGTTGCTATGTTTAATATTTCAAAAGTTATTGCAAAACTGTAATATATTAAAGTTTTAAGTTTTTTACCTTTGACCTTGAAGAAAGACCTTGACCTCGACCTTTCACCACTCAAAATGTGCAGCTCCATGAGATACACATGCATGCCAAATATGAAGTTGCTATGTTAAATATTTCAAAAGTTATTGCAAAACTTTATTGTAATATAAAAGTTTTGGGACAGAATGACAGACAGACAGGCAAAAAACAATATACCCCCAATCTATCGATCCGGGGGCATAAAAAAAACAAGGGACAAAATTGTCACAAAACCAGGTTTTCAATTTGAAAAAAAAGTCTGATAAAAGGAGACAACTCAAACTGAACTGATTGTTCATAGTTACCCCCCTAGTTTCAAAATGAATCTATTTTTAGTTGTGGCGACCTTGACCTTGGAGATATTGACGTTATTCTTTTGTGCGACACACCATCCAATGATGGTGAACAAATGTGCCAAATGATTTTAAAATCTCACAATGAATGACATAGTTATGGCCCGGACAAGCTCATTTATGGCCATTTTTGACCTTTGAACTGAAAGTGTGACCTTGACCTTGGAGATATTGGCGTAATTTTTTCGCGCGACACACCGTCTAATGATGGTGAACAAATGTGCCATATGATTTTAAAATCTCACAATGAACAACAAAGTTATGGCCCGAACAAGCTGGCCCGCATTCGCCAATCGAATAACCAGTTTTTCCATCGAAAACCTGGTTAAAAATCATCACAGGCTCTGGAAGTACGTTTATATGGACTAGCTACTGGCCCGCCGAGCCACTAGCCTACTAGGAGTTAGTTGCAATAATACGACTCCCAGCTATTGACCATCCGGGTCGCTGGGAGTTGCAACTGACAACCCGATTTTCCATAGAAACTCGCCAGCCAGAATCCGGGTGGCAGTTTAATCGGAAATATTAGCCACATAAACTATTTTCTGGCATAAATAAACACAAATACATCGTAAATACAGTCCAACCCCTCTTAAGCAGCCAGTCAAGGGAAACGGCCAAATTGGCTGCTTAAGCGGGATGGCCTTTTAAGAGGGGGTTGGGTCATAGGGAGTCTAGAGTTGATGAGTGCGTGGCCAACTGTTCAATTTTTGTATAAACAAAATGGTAAATATGTGTACATGTACTAAACAATATATAGACTTAAAAAAAAATTATTTCTTCCTTTCTAAAGTCAGCTATAAAACAACATATCCATTCAAAAAAATATTCTATTCATCTTTCTAATCATCATCAATATCATCCTCATCAGAATCAAGTCAATGAAAAAGAATCATTCTCATGATTCGTTGTTTACAGAATGCACATTGTATGGCCCCAATGCACTTAAGATGGGAACAGTTGTGAATCAGTTATGTGTGAACAACTCCAGTGTCACTATCAATCGATAATTTAATTGGTTTATTTCAGTTTTATGTCTTTGTAATACCTACCGCACGAATTGGTCCCAACAGTAATCTCCTCCACAATAAAATCGTGGCCAGTTACTTAAAAGACTGATAATAGCAACCAGGTGTAATCCTTCTGGTAATCGTGCTTTTCATGCATAATATTATAAAAACATTTATTTCGCCGAGTAAATGGTTTTATCAAAATTAATATTGAAATCATTGTTAATATAAAACAAATATAAATGTTTTGTTAAATTCCCAAATGAGAATCATAATTTGTAATCCAAAACACACTCCCGATTGATTTATGTTAATGAGACGTTTACAAATTCTAGCATCAAAAAAGTCCTCATGTATTTCCTTTGTCCCGACAAAAGCGCGCGAAAGTTATGCACCAATGTACAATGTCACGTCATACCCATGCGTGTGTGTATTGATTTTTGGATAAAAACTTTGTAGCACAGAGAACACGTAGAGCAGTTGATTTCGGTTAATAGTTGCGTTGTTCTTTTTAACTTTTAATTAGCCGATAATTGTCATAAATGTGTGCTTGAAATAGTATGATTCAACAGCTACAAATAATCAATTATAAATTAAGAATCTCTTTTCCAGTACTAATAGATGATATTCGCATGTGCGGAAACAAAAAGATCAAACGGCCGCGTATTGCTTTTAACCCGATAATCTGCCGCTAATTAATTGCAATTTGCAAACTGGCTGTCAAAATGTTTATCACACATCACGCTTCAGTACTGCAGAGCCTAAACCGCAGACTGGAAGTACGTATTGATTTTTTCGCCCTTGCATCGGTGTAATTTTGCCAGTGTACATGACTGACTTACTCGCGCGTGACCACTCGTATGGAGGAAATTTAACATTTGGGATGCAAAATTGCTGGCCGCTGGCCGTAGAAACGGGGTTACCGCTAAAGAGGGGTGCATAATATAGTGTTTATCGACGGTCGCGGCACAGACCGGCCTCCTACACGGGGTGACCGGCGATGAGGAGTGACCGGAAGTAGGGGTTGGACTGTATATCCATTATGCGCAAATTAAAACAACTTACATGATATGTTATACTCGCATAATATTGATATTAATCCAAAGTTTCAAACATGTCAACGGTTCTTTTGAATGTATATGTTTTTGCAATGGACAAAGCCTAGTATTCCGAGTAATTCCGGATTCGAAAATACGCTATAGACTATCTCCAGAATCCTCGGCGAGATAGATCTCATGTCTAATCTACCAATCGTAATATACCGACTATCATCCGTAAGATAGATCGAATAGGCAATTCAAAACTTTGGCTTTCGGGTTGATAACGGTTTTTGTATACAGTTTTTGTTTTGAGTATTTCTCCACAATGCACTCACAAATTGATATCGCTAATAACAGGTTTTGTGTTTGTAAAGATTTAATAAACAAAAAAGAAGATTGAACTTGATCTTATAGACATACATGAGACATAATTTTTTGACATGAAAAAAATGGGTTAACAAGAAGAACTCTGAGCTGTACGTATGTACTTATACGGGCAAAAGCCCGCAAAGCGGGCGTTGACCGTTCATACATATGGAAATTTAGACCATAAAATTACATAAGAATACCATATAGGGATGCGTCTCAAAAAAATTTGCCACGCAACATATATTTTCGCGATGCTATTTATGACCTTGAACAAATCAAAAACACTTTGACATATGCTAAATCACATGTAAATACATACCTCAGGAAAAAGTTATATCAATGACATCATAATTGTGTAGCGAATCGCACTAAATATTCTCGCATTATTTGTTTTTCTTCGCAACCGTTCCAGAATTAAGTCATTACTCAATTATCTCCCCTGAATGCTCTCCTTAAGTGGGTATAAGACGAAGACTGGTTCACTACATATAGTGACAGTCTTTACCAAACACAATTTAGGTGAACATAACCCGTCTTTAATATATTGCCGAATCTCAGATTTCTGTCGAATTTATTTGCTTTGATTTTTTCGATATCTTATTGTTATTATTATCCTGACAAATCACAAACGCTTGTTAAAAAATTATTTGTTTTAAACATTGTAGTTGGCATCTCTATTCTTCCAGTATTCTCGCGGTATTTCAATAACGACACCCTACTGTTTATTTGTCAGAATTTGTGACGCATTTTCCATTCGCTCTCAGAAAGAAGTTTTACGTGTGATCATGAGCAATATTCTGGTAAGTTGTCGTTGTTATCCACCAGAAACACATTTATTCACAAAATTTAAAGATATTCCGATCTAACTTTTTAGTCTTTTAGCTTTAATTTTTAACGTTTTTACACCTCGTCTGCTCGCACTTTACCGATATCCCGAAAGGTTACATATCACTATATTTAGTTTAGGCCTAAAAACCACAAAATCCGATACCGTTGGATTTTTGTACCACAATCTAACGTAAAAAATCTTCCAGATTCGAAATCAACAAAAAACAAGACATTTATAAATTGTCTGCATTATTGATCAAATTTTAAGATATTTGTTGGCTTTCCGTTTTTAGAAGCTGTTCTGCCAAGGCAAGAGCTGGGCATCATACAAGCCATTCTATCCAGCAAAACTGACAGTTTTGGTTTACAGAAATCAACAAAGGAGGAATTCCTGAACTATCAAAATTTCCAAGCTATACACACAGTTATTATCTGTGGTGATCTTTATTGGTTCTGTTTGTTTACTTGGATGGAACATGTGTGAACTTTTATAGAACTTTGAAAAGTCTATATATGTCTTTCTATAAACAAAAATCAGCTATGGTATAATAAGATCAGATGTACAAACAATGTCAAAGGGTTGTTAAAGTAACAATTTGAAGGCAATTATGCTGAAAAAATATGAAATTTCCCATGCAAATTTTGTCTGTATATCGACAAGTGTCTGCCGATAATTGTCAAACTAGTAATACAAAACTTACCACAAGTATGTAAAAGCACTTAGTACCTGTGATCATTTTAAGTAAGATAGTGTAATTCTAAACAGTAGCAAATAGCTTGTTTAGTAAATGCATAATGCAATTAATATGATTTCCGTTCTATTGTGTAATTAATAAATTGGTTGTTACTTGTTAATCCATGATAATTGTTTTATGGCTAGTACAAAACCAGCAATGTTAATTTTGTAAAAGGTAATAAAATAACACCACTTTGTAGTTTCATATACGTAAATATTCTTGAAATGTAGGTTGATGACAGTGTTTTAGTTTTACTTATTTTGTTACTGTTATTTTATGTGCAAATAAATGATGTGAAGTGTTTTGTATCTCTACACAATACCACATACCTTTTATTATATGTACTGTGTTATGTGTTATTTGAATGTTTAAATAAAAACATATGGATGATATTACATGATGCATTCTAATATTTGCATTCAAATTGTAACTATAGAGCTAAGTGTATGCAGTTTAGACTGTGATTTTAGAATTGCTACAAAATGGCTAGTTTTTTAGTGGCGACAAAATTTAAACTATTCAACAATAGTTTGCGAAAGAAAAATAGAAACCTGCAAGATAACTGTATTTATTAAATATTTTAATTGCGAAACAAGTATGTTGTTATGCTGTTACACATTATTATTCATTGATAATAAATAAGAAGACAATTAGTGGTGTTAACGTTTCCCAACAGTAGAAATCATTCTTCTGATGAAGTCAGTGATATACAGACGAAAGCTCCAGATATGGCTTTCAATACGTAGTGTGTGTTATTTGACAGTCTAAAACTTATTGGATTAAAAAAAATCCTGTCAAATTTGTCAATCAAAATTGATTTGACACATCACATGATTTTGATTATGTTAAATCAGTGTACTGTATGCTTAATGCAACTGCTTTAGCAAGCTGTAAGTTGAATTGAGACATTTGATGTAACAAACTGTTTTCTGGGTACGACCAGTACTTAGTGTCTATATGACGTACCATGACGTCGAAAGTCTACAAGACCTACTAGGTAGAACGAGAAATGTACCTCGACGTACAATTTTCACCGACCCTTGAGTGTTATCCAATCAGAAGACACCTTACATCTGTTGCTTTTAGAGATATTTGACATTGAACATTATTATTATTTATACCGAATTATGCGACTATTGACAGCTTACTCATAGATATTGCGCGTATTTATTAAACATTATTATTATTATAATTTATACCAAATTATGCGACTATCGACCGCTAACTCATAGATATTGTGCGTATTTATTGACCTGGCGTGGCGGAATTAACCTCTGACTTATGCAAGTTATGGTTATCACAAAATACGACCAACGGTGAGGTTATAATACATTATTTATCCCGTTAATGCTTGGTAACTGTTTTGTTACCGTTGGGAATTTCCTACACAGTAATGCGCTGGACGGTCGTGATACTCCGCCCCGCATGATCAATAAATACTCACAATACGCTGAATAATTTTAATTTTAAAAAGGTAACAATTGAATCTTCTTCAAATTTGTATATAATCTATTTCAATGCATTAAATACTTGAAACTTCTATGTGTTGTTTTTTTGCCATTCTGATATTTTTATTCATTTTGTCCTAAATTAAAAAAGAGATTTTAAACATTTATTATGAATAAATCTGAAGGAAAAGCGGCTCAAGAGACTAGTGTTTTGATTGGCTGTTCAGAAAATGTGTACGTAGAAGTACAAACATGTATGTCGAAGTACAAATTGTACTTTGACGTACAAATATATACTTCGAAGTGTATTTTATATTTATGTCGACGTACAATTATTGTACTTCGACGTACATTTCTCTTTTTAACTTGTAGGTCTTCTTGACAATCAACCCAAATGGTACGCCATAGTATGTCTTTAGGGTTATCTAAAGAATGCTCCCACTTAAATTAGGTAGCACCTATAATCATATTATTATAAAAGCTCAGAGCATTCAAGAAGAACTAACTAGGTGTAGGAGTTGCACCGGAAATTAGTTTATCTTGTACAACACAATCGTGCATTTATGTGTGAACAACGTATTTAGCAAGACTTTAATCTTACTCATTAAAATCTCTTATCTCTGATTCTCTTCTAAAGTCGCGTTTTATTTTGTAGCATATTGATATCTCGATATCGAAATCCTGTTTCAAAGACTGACAATGGAGAGTTTAAGCATAAGGGAAGTAACTTACATTCTTAATGCACTCTTCAAATAGAGGATTAAATGTAATTTGTTTAGTACGATTTGTTTACTTTGCAGAAAATTTAATTGAACGTCGTAAATATTACAAAAAAAGGCGTGTCATTTGTTCCAGAGCGTGCTTGAACATAATTTGACGATGGCTAGTAATCCCTCCGCAATGGTTACACAGACTGTTGCTTCAAAAGTGCATTTCTCAGAGCTGTGTGGGTTGTTGGAAAAAATCTCCAAGACCCAGGGTAATGACAAAAAGAAACGCATTCTTCAAGATTTTGTAGCAAAGTGGAGGGAATCACATGCAACAATTCACACAGAAAATGACAAAACGGTAATAAAGAAATTTGGTGGTGTAGCTCCTTAACTAGTTGCAATACTCCAACTCCCAGCTAGCCTATAGTAGTGGCTATAGACCCTTTACTAGTTGCAATACTCTAACTCCCAACTAGCCTATGGTAGTGGCTATAGACCCTTCCGGTCGCTGGGAGTTGCCACTGATAACGGCTTTTTTCATGTAAACTCATCGTCTAAAATCCAGGCCACTCTTTACATCTACATCTAAAACATAACACTTGAGTGTTCCGCGACGGGTGGTGCTAGGTCAAGAGAGACTTGAGAGATATGAAATAATAGAATAGACAGAGGAGATTTGATAGTTAAAAGTAGAGAGATAGGAAAAAGTCTAGCCAGCTTAGTCTTCAACCCAGACCTCTCCGATTACGGTAGCCGTGGCCGGCACAGCAATGGGAATCACTAGGGGTTACTTGGAGCTGGGCACCTAACAGTGATAAAAAGGTGAGAGGAAAGCCCCTGCTTGAAGAAAACCAAGTCAGGGGCCTCTGCGACGGACGCAGGGAGGTGGTTCCAAATGGATATAGTGCGTGGTAAGAATAAATTATTGTAGTAGGATGTGGATGCAGACAGCCGGTGGTACTTCTTGTTATGATCCTTAGGGCGGCTTTGGGCTTGTAAAAGGTAATGGTTGGCTGGAATATGTACCAGGTCATTGATGATTTTATACAGCATGGTGAGTTGTGCTTTGGTCCATCGTGATTCAAACGTCGCACACCCCAAGTGCTCGATCATGGAGGATACGCTGCAGGTGTTGTGGTATCTGTTGGTTACATATCTAGCAGCCCTCCTCTGTACCATCTCAAGCTTGTAAGCCAGGTCCTTTGTAAAGGGATTTCACACTGTGGAGCAGTACTCAAGGCCTGGCCGGACAAGAGAGGTGTATGCCGTGGTCTTAACCTTCTCATTGCTAGCGTGTAGGTTGCGCTGGAGGAAGCCTAGTGTGCTATTTCCCTTTTTTTACTGTTATGTCCACATGGTGGTTCCATTAAAGGTTTTGGGACAAGGTCAGTCCCAGGTACTTGGTAGTCAAGTCAGTCTCAAGGATATGGTCTTTCTGGGAGTAACGGAACATGATTGGGTTCCTCTTTCTGTGAACACGTAGAATGCTACACTTCTCTGAAAGTCCATACCCCATTGTTTCTCCCATTCAGCTAGCTTTATCAGGTCGTTTTATAGGATCTGGCCATCTTCTTCCGAAATTGATTTTGCTGGCTTTGAACCTTTCCCCTTTCTTGTAAATTGCCGACACATTGGCTGTTTTCCACATGTCTGGTATACTGCCATTTGATAGGCACTTCCTGTAGACAATATTAAGGAAAGGAGCACACTGGTCTGCCATCTCTTTGAAGATGTGTGCAGGAATTAAGTCTGACAGGGTTGCTTTTTGTACATTAAGTTTCCTGAGGAGGTCATGTATACCTTCTGTGGTGATGTCTATGCTGGCATGATAGGTTATGGTTCACCCTCAGGTGTTGGGATGCTGGAACTGTCCTCCTTGGTGAAGACTGAGTGGTACTGTCGGTTTAGGATGTTGGCCTTTTCTGTTGGATCATCATGTAATTTTCCTTTGTCCTTCAGTGGCGCTACCCTTCAATTCTCTTTCCTTAAGGATTTGATGTAATTCCAAAATTGTTTCTGTTTGGAGTGTTGTTCTGTGTTGGTAATATCGACTTCAATTAGATTTTTAATATATCTCCAGTATTCTTGTCTTTCCTGTTTCTGGGTTTCTTTCTTAGCCTGAAGGTATCGGCGTCTATCCTTAAGGGAACCAGTAGATTTATATTTGGAGTGAAGTTTGTTCCTTTTTCGATGGAGAGACTTGATTGTTTTTGTGATCCATGGTTTTGGACTTTGTTCCCTGAGAGGTCATTGTTGGGATGTACTTGCTGATCAGTGACTTTAGTTTGTCTCGAAAGCCTTCAAAGTGTGGTTGACCGAGATATTGGCAGTTTCTTCAGTGAACTCTGGTAGGTAGGCAAACAGTTCATCTCTGAGCCTGTCAAAGTCGGCTTTTTTGTATAGGTGCACTTTCCTTGGAGGCTTACAAACTCTCATTGGGCGAAGACTGGACTCTATAAAGATGGCATCATGATCCACTATGCCAAGCAGTACTTCGCAGCGATTTATAAGTGATTAGTTGTTGGTGAAGAAGAGATCAAACACGTTTTCTTTGTACTCTGTTCTTGTGGGTTTATCAACAGTCTGGACAAGGAAGTTGTTTTTGTAAATGTCAAGGAGCTGTTGGCACTGCTTCATATTTGTGGCCTGTGGCTTTGGACACTAATTTTTCCAATCTATGGCTGCAAGATTGAAGTCGCCGCCCAGCCGTAAGAGAGCTCCCCTTGGTATTCAAGAGAGGCAGGTGTCCAGTAAATCAAGGTACTCAGGGGCTGTATTGGATTGAGGCTTGTAGAAAGCTCCAACATATAAGCCCTGGGCTCCCTTGACCTTAATCTTGCACCAAACCACCTCACAATCGCCTGGGGGATTCAGTTCTGCTGGCTCGTCACTTGCGTACTTGTTGGACACAAGGAGGAATACGCCACCACCCTGTGTATCGTTTTGTTGATCGCAGCGATATTACTTGAAGTGGGATGGAAAAACCTCAAATGAGTTGACTCTGCTGTCTAGCCAGGATTCGGTCCCGATTACTACATCAGCTTGTGAGCAGGCAATCATGTTCTCCAGTTGTGCCTTCTTTCCCGGACTCTTGATGGACTGGCAGTATAATAGGTAATTTTAGCAACATCAACTATTTTTCTATTTTCTAGCATAAATAAACACAAACAAATCATAAATATATCACTTATGCACAATTAAACAGCTGACATAATATGGTGTGCTTGCTTAATAAAGATATTATTAAATCTAAAGTTTCAATCATGTCAACGGTTCATGAAAATGTGTAAATTTCTGCAATAGACAAACAACAAGTATTCTGAATTTGAAAATACGCCATCGACTATCTCTGGAATCCCCTGTGAGCTACATCTCGTGCCTAATCAACCAATCCTAATACACAGACTATCTCCAGAACCGCCGTGAGATAGATTGAATGGTCAATCTTAAACTTCCGCTTTCACTTTGTTAACGGATGTTTAATCAACATTTTGTTTTCAGTATTTCTCCGCAAATGATATTCAAACTGTTGTTGATGTCAACAGGTATTGTGTTTGTTACAATCTATTAGTTTGATTGAACTCATTTTATAGACATGCATCATATAAGCTAAATGCATTAAAGAACAATTAGCTCTTTGATGACTTTTTTTATAATTACTCTGTGTGTCTCACTTCATAATTATGTATAATGAATTGTACAAGTGACAATTTCGTGAAGTTACAAAATATTTGTTATCTGAGTGTTATTTTACATGTAAACAAGAGCTGTCTCCATAAGATGACGTCATATGCCCCCGATAAACGCTTTGATAGAAGTTATGAGCATTTTTCCAAACCTTACCGCATTTTTCTAAACCTAAACGCGGACCCTAAGTTCAAGGTCAAGGTCAAAGGGGTCAAAATTTGTGTGTGTATGGAAAGATCTTGTCCATATTCACATGCATACCAAATATGAATGTTAAATCTGAAGCGACATAGAAGTAATCAGCATTTTTCGAAACCTAAACACAAAGTGTGACGGACAGACAGACGGAGAGACGGACAGTGCGATCACTATATGCCCTCCTTCGGGGGCATAAAAATGTTTTAATATATTGTTGTTTGTTTATAATACATACATTTTATATAGATTAATTAATGGGATCATAGAAAATTGTGTGATACAAAACTCTTGTGTGGCATTTGGTTTTTATGCCCCCGAAGGAGGGCATATAGTGATCGGACTGTCCGTCCGTCTGTCCATCCATCTGTCCGTCTGTCCCTCACACTTTGCGTTTAGGTTTCGAAAAATGCTCATAAATTCTATGTCGCTTCAGATAGCAACTTGATATTTGGCATGCATGTGTATATGGACAAGGATTTCCATACGCACACACATTTTGACCCCTGTGACCTTGACCTTGAACTTAGGGTCCGCGTTAAGGTTTTGAAATCTGCGTTTAGGTTTCGAAAAAAGCTCGTAACTTCTATCAAGCGTTTATAGGGGGCATAAGTCATTCTATGGTGACAACTCTTTTTTATAAGTTTCTTGAATTGTGATCTATGTATATATACAATATAACTTATATTGTATACATAGATCACAATTCAATACATTATATAAGCGATCTGTGAAGCAAAGCTGTCAAGTTATGACATCTGTGCCACTTTGACACAGCTTGTGGCAAAACATCATGACACACACAGTGCTCCAGCTAGGCCTAAATTGAAGGGCGCCCCTCCCTGCCCTTCCGAACCTCCGCCCTGCCCTCCCCAGGGCCCCCCCTTCCCTTAAAAAAAAAAAAAAAAAAAATGTGTTTTGCATATGATAATTAATAAATCTCTTATTACATTTTATTTAATTGATTCCTCATTGTAGACATTATATTTAAATGATTTAATAATGGTTTAAAAATAATGGGAATAAAATATTCTAAAAATTATTACAAACGCCCGCGCGCTTGAAAGTGCCCTTTTGACAAAATACTGTGCACCGAAAGTGCTCTTTTGACAAAAAAGCCCCCCCCCTGCCCTTATCAAATCCTAGCTGGAGCACTGCACCCATATGGTAACACAAAATGGCTACACCATATGGTGAATGGGTCTAGATTATACTGTAGTCAACTGTTTAAAATAAGTGAAATGATTTTAAAGGTGCAAACACATTGTAAATAGTTGATAAATAATTGTCTATAATTCTGTTCATAAATAATAAAAAAGAAATTATTTGTATGCCCCCGAAGGAGGGTATATAGTGATCAGACCGTCCGTCTGTCTTTCCGTCACACTTTGTGTTAAGGTTTCGCATTTAGGTTTCGAAAAATTCTCATAACTTCTATGTTGCTTCAGATAGCAACTTGATATTTGGCATGCATGTGTATCTAATGGAGCTGCACATTTTGAGTGGAGAAGTTCAAGGTCATCCTACAAGGTCAAAGGTAAAAAAAAACAAATTCAAGGGAAGTAATAAGCTTCAAAGGGGGATAATTATCTATACCTGCCAAATAATAATAAAAAAATAATAAATAAAAGCGGCGCAGTAGGGGGCATTGTGTTTCTGACAAAAACATCTCTTGTTTTAATTTGACGTACCGTTATAACTCTAAGTTTTTGGACACTCATTATTTTTTGGACACACCATTTTTTAGCTAAAATAATTACTTTTAGTGACTCTAAACTTTTTGTCATATGGATTTTCGTCCATAATTAATGACAATTTATTTGACCATGCTTTTTTCCCAGAATGCTCCCCTGTTTTTCTTACCTGATGACATTTGTTTTTCAAACTGGATAATGGTCTTAAAATCTGGCAGAAGAATGCCTAAAGGCGATAAAACAATAGTTTCACCCAACAGCATAAAGTTAAACATATATAATGCTAATTTATATTATACGGCACGTTATTTGAAAAGCACATGCTTTTATTTGTTAAAACCTTTTAATCTATACACATTGCATACCTGATATCAGATTGTCAATGCAATATTTTTTAGTGTGGCTCTAAATTTTCGAAAAACTGTTATTTGTTTGTTTCTTAATTGTTGGACACCTGTATTTATGAATATTTTTTCCAGCTAAACTTTTTGACACAAAAAAATTATTATTTGTAAGTGTCCAAAAACGTAGAGTTGTTGTGATATACTCATTTTTATGCCCCCTTTCGAAGAAAAGGGGGCATATAGTAATCGGACTGTCCGTCGGTCTGTCCGACTTTCCGTCACACTTTGTGTTTAGGTTTCGAAAAATGCTCATGACTTCTATGTCCCTTGAGATATAACCTTCATATTTGGTATGCATGTGTATATAGACAAGGCCTTTCCATACACACACAAAATTTTACCCCTGTGACCTTGACCTTGAACTTAGGGTCCGCATTTAGGTTTCGAAATCTGCGTTTAGGTTTCGAAAAATGCTCATAACTTCTATGTCCCTTGAGATATAACCTTCATATGTGGTATGCATGTGTATATGGACAAGGCCTTTCCATACGCACAATTTTTTTGACCCCTTTGACCTTGACCTTGAACTTAGGGTCCGCGTTTAGGTTTCAAAAAATGCTCCTAACTTCTATGCCCCTTGAGATATAACCTTCATATTTGGTATGCATGTGTATATGGACAAGGCCTTTCAATACGCACACAATTTTTTACCCCTGTGACCTTGACCTTGAACTAAGGGTCCGCGTTTAGGTTTCGAAATCTGCGTTTAGGTTTCGAAAAATGCTCATAACTTCTATGTCCCTTGAGATATAACCTTCATATTTGGTATGCATGTGTATATGGACAATGCCTTTCCATACGCACAAACATTTTGACCCCTGTGACCTTGACCTTGAAGTTAGGGTCCGCATTAAGGTTTCGAAATCTGCGTTTAGGTTTTGAAAAATGCTCATAACTTCTATGTCCCTTGAGATATAACCTTCATATTTGGTATGCATGTGTATACAGACAAGGCCTTTCTATACGCACACAAATTTTGACCCCTGTGACCTTGACCTTGAACTTAGGGTCCGCGTTTAGGTTTCAAAATCTGCTTTTAGGTTTTCGAAAAAAGCTCATAACTTCTATCAAGCGTTTATAGGGGGCATAAGTCATCCTATGGTGACAGCTCTTGTTACTTAATTTTCTAATAATTTTATAATTTATGGACAATTTCAGCTGAATCAACTACTGTAAACGTATAGAAATTCATTGGTATGAAATTTCGTGGTTTAATAAAAAAACAACTAATTCGTTGACATGTAATTTCGTGGACTTCAAATAAAGAACAACTAATTTGTTGATACATAATTTTGTGGATTTCAAATTTTCATCATAATAATTAACTTTTTAGCTCACCTGATTGCTCAGGTGAGCTTTTCTGACCGGTCTTCGTCCGTCATACGTCCGTCCGTCCGTTAACATTTGCTCGTAAACACTCTAGAGGCCACATTTGTTGTCCCATCTTCATGAAACTTGGTCAGAAGCTTTGCCCCAATAAAATCTCGGCCGAGTTCGAAACTGGGTTGTGCTGGGTCAAAAACTAGGTCACTAGGTAAAAAAAAAGAAAAACCTTGTAAACACTGTAGAAGTCACATTTTATGTTCAATCTTTATGTAACTTTGTCAAATTGTTTGTCTTAATGATATCTTGATTGAGTTCAAAAGTGGTTCCGGCCTGTTGAAAAACATGGCCGCCAATGGGCGGGGCAGTTTTCCTTATTTGGCTATAGAGAAACCTTGTAAACTCTGTAGAAGTCACAATTTTTGCCCAATCATCATGAAAGGTGGTCAAAACATTGATTTAATTGATATCTCGGACGAGTTCGAAAATGGTCCAGATCGGTGAAAAAACATGGCCGCCAGTGGGCGGGGCATTTTTCTCTATATGTATATAGTGGCAGTTTTCCCTATTTGGCTATAGAGAAACCTTGTAAACACTCTAGAAGTCACAATTTTTGTCCAATCATCATGAAAGTTGGTCAAAACATTTGTTTTATTGATATCTCGGACGAGTTAGACAATGGTTTGGATTGGTGAAAAAACATGGCCGCCAGTGGGCGGGGCATTTTTCTCTATATGTATATAGTGAAAACATGTTAACACTCTAGAAGTCACATTTAGGGCCAAATTTTTCATGATATTTGGTCAGAACATTTGTTTCTTTGATACGAGAGTTGAGTTCAAAAATGGTTTCGGTCAAACCTTGTGATCGAACACTATGGAAGTCACATTTTTATGCCCCCCTTTGTTTTGCTCATGTCGGTCGGTATGTCTGTCCACCAGATGGTTTCCGAATGATAAGTCAAGAACGTTTAGGCCTAGGATCATGAAACTTCATAGGTACATTGATCATGACTCGCAGATGACCCCTATTGATTTTGAGGTCACTAGGTCAAAGGTCAAGGTCACGGTGACCCGAAATAGTAAAATGGTTTCCGGATGATAACTCAAGAACGCTTATGCCTAGGATCATGAAACTTCATAGGTACATTGATCATGACTCGCAGATGACCCCTATTGATTTTCAGGTCACTAGGTCAAAGGTCAAGGTCACGGTGACCCGAAATAGTAAAATGGTTTCTGGATGATAACTCAAGAACGCTTATGCCTAGGATCATGAAACTTTATAGGTACATTGATCTTGACTCACAGATGACCCCTATTGATTTTCAGGTCACTAGATTAAAGGTCAAGGTCACGGTGACCCGAAACAGTAAAATTGTTTCCGGATAAAAGCTCAAGAAGGCTTATGCCTAAGATCATGAAAGTTCATAGGTACATTGATCATGACTTGCAGATGACCCCTATTGATTTTCAGGTCACTAGGTCAAAGGTCAAGGTGACCCGAAATAGTAAAATGGTTTCCGGATGATAACTCAAGAACGCTTTTTCTTAGAATAATGAAACTTCATAGGTACATTGATCATGACTTGAAGATGACCCCTATTGATTTTCAGGTCACTAGGTCAAAGGTCAAGGTCACGGTGACTCAACTTAGAAAAAAAGTTTCCGGATGATAACTCAAGAACGCTTACGCCTAGGGATCATGAAACTTCATAGGTACATTGAGATGACCCAAAATAGTAAAATTGTTTTACTCAAGAACGCTTATGCCTAGGATGATGAAACTTCATAGGTACATTGATCATGACTCGCAGATGACCCCTATTGATTTTCAGGTCACTAGGTCAAAGGTCAAGGTCACGGTGTTTCAACTTAGAAAAATGGTTTCCAGATGATAACTCAAGAAGGCCTATGCCTAGGATCATGAAACTTCATAGGTACATTGATCATGACTTGCAGATGACCGGTATTGACTTTGAGGTCACTAGGTCAAGGTCACAGTTACTTGACACAGTAAAATGGTTTTTGGATGATAACTCAAGAAAGCTTACGCCTAGGATAATGAAACAATATAATGGTCAAGTTGATAGAATTTTCTTATTAAATCAATCAAAAATGGAATTTATCATGTAGATGTTTTGAACAGCTTATAACTTTGTTATCCATCTGACATGTGTGCATTATTATCATTGCATCTTTTTAGCTCACCTGATTGCTCAGGTGAGCTTTTGTGACCGGTCTTTGTCCGTCGTCTGTCCGTACATCCACATTTGTTCGTAAACACTCTAGAGGCCACATTTATTGTCCAATCTTCATGAAACTTGGTCAGAAACTTTGTCCCAATGAAATCTCGGTCGAGTTCAAAACTGGGGCGTGCCGGGTCAAAAACTAGGTCACTAGGTCGAATTTAAAAAAAACTTGTAAACACTGTAGAAGTCACATTTCATGCCCAATCTTCATGTAACTTTGTAAAAATGTTTGTCTTGATAATATGTTGGTTGAGTTTAAAAGTGGTTCTGGTCCGTTGAAAAACATGGCCGCCAGTGGGCGGGGCAGTTTTCCTTATTTGGCTATAGAGAAACCTTGTAAACACTCTTGAAGTCACAATTTTTGCCCAATCATCATGAAAGTTGGTCAAAACATTGGTTTTATTGATATCTCGGACGAGTTCGAAAATGGTCCAGATCGGTGAAAAAACATGGCCGCCAGTGGGCTGGGCATTTTTCTCGATATGTATATGGTGAAAACATGTGAACACTCTAGAAGTCACATTTTTGGCCCAATTTATATGAAATTTGGTCAGAACATTTGTTTCCTTGATATGAGAGAAGAGTTCGAAAATGGTTCTGGTCAGTTCAATAACACGGCTGCCATGGGGGCGGGGCAGTTTTCCTTATTTGGCTATAGAGAAACCTTGTAAACACTCTAGAAGTCACAATGTTTGCCCAATCATCATAAAAGTTGGTCGAAAATGGTCCAGATCGTTGAAAAAACATGGCCGCCAGTGGGCTTGGCATTTTTCTCTATATGTATATAGTGAAAACATGTGAACACTATGGAAGTCACATTTTTGGCCCAATTTCCATGAAATTTGGTCAGAACATTTGTTTCCTTGATATGAGAGTTGAGTTCGAAAATGGTTTCGGTCAGTTGAATTACATGGCTGCCGGGGGGGGGGGGGGCAGTTTTCCTTATTTGGCTATAGAGAAACCTTGTAAACACTCTAGAAGTCACAATTTTTGCCCAATCATCATGAAAGTTGGTCAAAACATTGGTTTTATTGATATCTCGGACGAGTTAGACAATGGTCCAGATCGGTGAAAAAACATGGCTGCCAGTGGGCGGGGCATTTTTCTCTATATGTAAATAGTGAAAACATGTCAACACTCTAGAAGTCACATTTTGGCCCAATTTTCATGAAATTTGGTCAGAAAATTTGTTTCTTTGATATGACAGTTGAGTTCGAAAATGGTTCCGGTTAGTTCAATAACATGGCTGCCAGGGGGGGGGGGGGGGGGGGGGGGCAGTTTTCTTATATTTATATAAAAGCTTGTGAACACTCTAGAAGTCACATTTTTTGCCCAATCATTATGAAACTTGGTGAAAAGATTGGTTTTATATATATCACATAATTAATGCCATAATTATTGCCCTTAGATTGTCCAAATTTTCATTATATTATACAAAATCCTTGTAAACACTCTAGAGGTCACAATTTTGTTTCAGATTTTATTAATCTTAGTCATAATATTTATTTTTGTAAGCAAAGTTTGATGTTTGGTAAGGGGGGTCAACTCAAAATAAAGGCCACCAGGTCAAATCTTACAAAAACAAAATCACTCCATATGCCACAGTTTTGGTTCAATAATGATGAAACTTGACCAGGATGTTTGTCTGGACAATATCTAGGTCAAGTTTGATGTTTGGTAAAGATTGAATGAACTGACTCCTCTCAGGTGAGTGAACTAGGGCCATCTTGTTTATTAAAACAACCAGAGTAATAACGAAGCATAATCTGCTAATCTGTGTTGAAGCAAGACTTGAGGTTAATGTGCACTGAAGCATGAAAGTGTTGCCGATAATTGTTGATAAGTGCGATAAAGCGGCGCACTTGTGGGTCCCCGCTCGCTAATTGCCATCAATGTTGTTTTGCCAATATTTGCAATTCTCAGCGCAATGGGTCCACTTGTAGTAACAATTGAATAATGAGGTCCCCAATATACACGTGTGAAAACTGTTATGTCTCTTTTAACTTTAATTGACATGTGATAAATATACAAACTGTTAATTTGACGACGTCACGTAAAAGATAACAATTGTTGATGAACAGTTTAAATACCGTGCTTGATTTAAAAAGTATTATTAACCAAACACTTTTAAAGAAAACAACATATTATATTAACTAGCATATCTCAAAACAAATATCTCGGATAACCGACAACAAAGAAAATGTTGGAAATGACATTCGAAAATGACGGATTTTGGATAAAAAATGTATAAATAATCGTTTGTACTTGAATTCATGGTTCTGCGGACCAACAAAATCCACGAAAATTCGTACCTAACGAAATTAAATGGTTTTACAGTATTTCCATCCAAAATGGTGCTTTTTAAGTTTGTAATGTGTAGAAACTGATGAATATATGCTTGAAGATTATGTATGTTTCTACATGAACTTTATAGAAAAACAATATGAAACAAAAGTATTTATTCCAGAACCAATATATATGTCTCATTGTTGTTGTCATTGTCATTTATTTTTGGTTTGCAACAAAGTTAAATAAATATAGGACAAGCACATTGAATTATACCCCAAAGTGCACCATTGAGGTTCTCAAATGTAAACTTGTCTAATATCATGGAGAGGGGACACCCCTCCATAGCCCACTCAGATGGGGCCCGGATATCCCATCACACTCAGAGTCTGATCCGTATGGAAATCCAGTTGTAGTTGTACTGATTATAAAAATTAAACATATGTGGTGTAGAACACTTGCCGCTTTTCGAATTGAAGAAAATATTTCTTAACTCACTTGAGGTATTTTTTTAATGCCTGATTCGAATAAAGTTTGGTGGAAGCATTTTTGTCCCCTACCGGTGAAACCGGAGTGGACTTATGGTTTTCGCTCTGTGTGTTCGTGAGTCTGTCAGTCAGTCTGTCACATTTTTCTGGATCCTGCAATAACTATAAAAGTTCTTCATATTAAAACATGGACAGATGGCACTATGGACATTATGCACATCATTTCATTTTGTTCCTACGTCAAGAATTCTGGTTTCTATGGCAACAATAGACTATAAATATTGCTGAAAATGGTTGATCCTGCGATAACTTTAAAAGTTCTTCATATTTTTTCATGAAACTTGAAACATGGACAGATGGCACTATGGACATTATGCACATCATTTCATTTTGTTCCTACGTCAAGAATTCTGGTTGTTTTGGCAGATCAAATAATAATAATCTGAAAATGGTGGAGTTTAACCGGTAGGGGACCATATTGCTTGGCAATCTCTTGTTCAATAATGTATTTCTATGTATTACATGTTTTTTAATACCCAATATTATTAACTCAAGTCAGCACATTGAATCAAGATGTAAACCTTAAAACAATTGTTTTAAATTTATAGATGGATACGAACTTGCATTCAAAATTGAAGACCTTGTTTAGTTCAACAAAATATATAATTTGAATTGTCATTTGATATACATTGATTGATTCCATCAGAAATGGATTTTTTTCAATTTGATTGTATATTATTTATTAAAAGAACATTTTCTTTTGCTTCTATAGTTCTATAGTGCCTTTCTTTGGTTTAAAGGGATACATCAGTGGTAATTCACTGTTGTAAATAGTGAAAAATAAATGAACATAATAAATAATTTTGCTGTCTATTACCAGAAAGTTTTCATTTTAACTGTGTTATCATGAAATGACAATATTGTTTTTATGTCATGACATCGTTTTTCCCTTGAAACTCTCCAGTTTTTTCTTTTAAAAGAAAAAAAAATGGGTGGTAGAAAGTTAAATGAAAATGATATTTTATTGGTATCAGAAGATTTTATAGATTTTTTCATTCACTTGTGATCATAGAAAATAGATATTTTAATATTTTATTCAATATTCTATTCTCAGATCACTCTAAGAAGTAAAATCTTTTCTTTTTTTTCCAGACAGACTCATTTTATCCAGCCATGCGTTTGTTGTTGCCACATTTAGAGAAAGAGAGAATTGCATATGGAATTAAAGAGGTAATAAAGTTTAGAAGCATTTTTCTACTTTCTACCATATTTGAACAAGGCAACCTTTTTCACAGTTTTAATAAGTTCTCTCACAATACCTTTGTAAGAATATTATTACATAGTTCTGGAACACTCTGAACCTTCTCCAGCTACCTGCGCCCACAGGTCTTCTTTCCCCGTCATTTAAAAACAGATTGAAACCTTTATGCTCTGGAAAGATCTATTATTAGGTAGCTACAGGCTGCTGCACAAAAGGGGCAGGTCGCACAACTATACCAATGTGGTAAAATTGCCTCATAATAAGATGAATTGAAGGAATTTCTTAGTCAAAAACTTGTAATAAAGGATTTTAAACATAGTATTTTCATGTGCCATTAAATGTTTGCAAAAAGGACTTATATTTCTATACCAGAAGGCAAAAGAGGGGGAATCAAAAAAGAGCTGTGTATACATAACACCTATATTTTTGGCTCAAGATCGTTCCCTATATTTAGCCAGTAAATAAAACTTTTGAATTTCAGATGAAAATATGGCTGACATAATAAATAGAACTGTAAGACATCATGCTGTTTTTCCAGCACATGTTTGCCAAGCTGCTGATAGAGGTGCTCTGTCTTGGCAAGGACAGCCCAGATGCTCAGAGACTGCTTAACTACAAAGCACCAAAGACCGCCAAGGCTGTAAGTCACATGTTGAAATGGAGTTATTCATATGTGTCTTGTTCTGAGAAAAATGGGCAGTCCGCACAGGCTAATCAGGGACGACACTGTCCTCTTTTATGACATTTTTCGTTAAAATGAAGACTCTTCTTAGCAAAAATCCAATTTAGGCGGAAAGTGTTGTCCTTGATTAGCCTGTGCGGACTGCACAGGCTTATCTGGGATGACACTTTACGCACATGCATTATGCCCAGTTTTCTCAGAACGCGACTCATATGCTCTACATAGTTAAATGTGTTTATGTTCTGAAGAAATGTCTCAAAATATCTTAGCTTCAGGTATTCAAGGACTTAATGTTTAATACAAATCATAAACGGATGCAAAAATGTTAACAGTTAAGTGTTCAAGGCACATATGTATCTATGGAGTCATCATTTATTCTATTGGATGCTTGAATAGAAAAGAGGCCATATTAAGTAAGAATGTCATTGTAAGGCTTTTGCCAGTTTATATAGATCCAAGACAAACTTAAATCGTTGACATTGAATAAAACACAATTAATAATGTCTTTGTATGTTCAATCAAATCAATTAATACTCTTGCATTTAATTAAGTAAGGACTAATATCATAATTATTGTATCTAAAGGATGTGGGAGACTTTGCAAGCGTTGTGTACTTTGTGCTGCAAAACCGGTGCCCAAGTCATGGCACACTCTTTATAGAGGAGGTGAATGCCAATCTGGACGCCATAGCAACCAACAATGCGGCTAAGAAGAAGGATGTAGTGAGGAAACACATTGTGAAACTCATCACAAACATGTCGGCCCTGGAGTTGAAGTGGCTGACTAGAATGATAGTAAAGGTAGGAGGGTTACTTTGTGAAGATTTTTTTTAAAAGAAATTTCTTTCTTTTTTTATGATGTTGAATATAATAATGTATGGAGGATTGAGTGTGAAACATTCCTATCTGCTTAACATTTGAGCCATGCGTGGGAAACATCAGGCTTAATGCAATTACATCAAGTATTGTCCCAGATTAGCCTTTACAGTCTGTCATTTAACTTTTTAGCTCACCTGATTGCTCAGGTGAGCTTTTCTGACCGGTCTTTGTCCGTTGTATGTTGGTCCGTCCGTCCGTTAACATTTTCTCGTAAACACTCTAGAGGCCACATTTGTTGTCCCATCTTCATGAAACTTGGTCAGAAGCTTTGCCCCAATAAAATCTCGGCCGAGTTCGAAACTGGGTTGTGCCGGGTCAAAAACTAGGTCACTAGGTAAAAAAAAAGAAAAACCTTGTAAACACTGTAGAAGTCACATTTTATGCAGACTTGTTTACTTCTACAGATTCGCCGTAGTTTCTACGGATTATTGGGCTAAACTACACACTATGGATTTGTACTGAAAAACTACGGATTCATCGATCAAAATGGTCAAATTTCCGTCTTATTTTGGGTCTTAACGGGTAATGTATCAATCATTATCATTTTGGCCCTTGCGTAGTAAAAAATGTTGAAATTCAAGCCTCCCGGAGAACGAGTGCTGATCGAACTCGTCGAGTCATCACCGAACGACAACTGACTTGCGTATTGGTTCGCAAATTTATCCGAATATGTTCGATTTTACGTTGCTATCCAGTATACACATCTCTCTTTCTATTGCGGAGAATACCGACGATATTCGATGTATCAGGATTGAGCACGCCTGTTTTTACACACTTCCAAGATGGTGGCAAGCAGACGAGAAATTGTGATTAACGGCGAAAATAATAAATACCATTCAAATTAACAACGGATATCATATGGTCATTAGGGAATAATGTAATGCGTGTGTCAATTAAGGCAACATACTACGTTTGAGATTTGAACAAAATAATTATCAGAAATCTGCACAGTAAATGTGCGTCACGGAAACGAGTGTTGGAAAATTGTCTACTCACAAAGTTAAAGCATTTATTATAATAAGATGAGTATCGTTCGAAAATGAAAAGAGACAAACATGATTTGATTTATATGTTAGTGGATCTGTGTATAATCAGATTTATATGCGTATTCTGCTTTATTATATTTGTTACGCTGTGCAGTTTAATGAAATAGCATTGAACTGAGGTTGTCAAGTGCAAAATATTGAAAGGTAAACCAAAGACCTATAGATTCTAAAGGTCTTTGGGTAAACAAATAAAATATATTATTTTAACTGCATTTAATATATCATTAACAAAACAAGAACACTAAAGGATGTTTGTCAATATTTGTTTGTTTTCCCCTTATGATATTTAATTTTAAAAAATACTGAATTAAATTAATAGCTATTCTTAAAGAGCTCATGATCAAATGGTTTATTTAAGAATCTATAGATTATTGCAAGTTGAATATGCATGTGGATGGATATTAACTAAATATTGTCTTCATTGTAAAAAGACATTGAAGCAGCACTTTATAATATAAAATGCTGTCAAACATGCACTTAAAAACAATTTTAATTCTGTTACTTATAATCATATGTATAATGCTGAATGTCTCCCAATTTCATGGTTTATCGCGCTATTTTTTCCAATTTCGTGGTTTATCGCGCGAATTTTCCCAAACCAAATGGCACAGGCTGTAACAAATCAAAGCAAAACAATCACTTAACATTTTTAATTATTAGCAACTAGATTCATCTAATGCTTTATGTACCGTTAAATTATGTGACCCAGTCATGGTGTTTTAATGCTCAAAATGATTGAAAAGTTTAAAACTACTGACAACAGTCCAAAACTACTGAGAGATGCCCTCCATACTACTGAGAAGCAATCGGTAGGGTAAACAGGTCTGTTTATGTTCAATCTTCATGTAACTTTGTCAAAATGTTTGTCTTAATGATATCTTGATTGAGTTCAAAAGTTGTTCCGGTCTGTTGAAAAACATGGCCGCCAGTGGGCAGGGCAGTTTTCCTTATTTGGCTATAGAGAAACCTTGTAAACACTGTAGAAGTCACAATTTTTGCCCAATCATCATGAAAGGTGGTCAAAACATTGATTTAATTGATATCTCAGATGAGTTTGAAAATGGTCCAGATAGGTGAAAAAACATGGCCGCCAGTGAGCGGGGCATTTTTCTTTATATGTATATTGTGGCAGTTTTCCCTATTTGGCTATAGAGAAACCTTGTTAACACTCTAGAAGTCACAATTTTTGCCCAATCATCATGAAAGTTGGTAAAAACATTGGTTTTATTGATATCTTGGACAAGTTCGACAATGGTTCGGATCGGTGAAAAAACGTGGCCGCCAGTGGGTGGGGCATTTTTCTCTATATGTATATAGTGAAAACATGTTAACACTCTAGAAGTCACATTTTTGGCCCAATTTTCATGAAATTTGGTCAGAACATTTGTTTCTTTGACACAAGAGTTGAGTTCAAAAATGGTTTCGGTCAAACCTTGTGATCGAACACTATGGAAGTCACATTTTTATGCCCCCCCTTCGAAGAAAAGGGGGTATATTGTTTTGCTCATGTGGGTCGCTATGTCTGTCCACCAGATGGTTTCCGAATGATAAGTCAAGAAGGCTTTGTCCTAGGATCATGAAACTTCATAGGTACATTGATCATGACTCGCAGATGACCCCTATTGATTTTGAGGTCGCTAGGTCAAAGGTCAAGGTCACAGTGACCCGAAATAGTAAAATGGTTTCCAGATGATAACTCTAGAATGCTTACGCCTTGGATCATGAAACTTCATAGGTACATTGATCATGACTCGCAGATGAACTCTATTGATTTTTTAGGTCACTAGGTCAAAGGTCAAGGTCACGGTGACCCAAAATAGTAAAATGGTTTCTGGATGGTAACTCAAGAACGCTTATGCCTAGGATCATGAAACTTCATAGGTACATTTATCATGACTCACAGATGACCCCTATAGATTTTCAGGTCACTAGATCAAAGGTCAAGGTCACGGTGACCTGAAACAGTGAAATGGTTTCCGGATGAAAGCTCAAGAACGCTTATGCCTAAGATCATGAAAGTTCATAGGTACATTGATCATGACTTGCAGATGACCCCTATTGATTTTCAGGTCACTAGGTCAAAGGTCAAGGTCAAGGTGACTCGAAATAGTAAAATGGTTTCGGGATGATAACTCAAGAACGCTTATGCTTAGGATCATGAAACTTCATAGGTACATTGATCATGACTTGCAGATGACCTATTGATTTTCAGGTCACTAGGTCAAAGGTCAAGGTCACGGTGACTCAACCTAGAAAAATGGTTTCCGGATGATAACTCAAGAACGCTTACGCCTAGGATCATGAAACTTCATAGGTACATTGAGGTGACCCAAAATAGTAAAATTGTTTTACTCAAGAACGCTTATGCCTAGGATGATGAAACTTCATAGGTACATTGATCATGATTCGCAGATGACCCCTATTGATTTTCAGGTCACTAGGTCAAAGGTCAAGGTCACGGTGTTTCAACTTAGAAAAATGGTTTCCAGATGATAACTCAAGAAGGCTTATGCCTAGGATCATGAAACTTCATAGGTACACTGATCATGACTTGCAGATGACCCGTATTGACTTTCAGGTCACTAGGACAAGGTCACCGTTACTTGACACAGTAAAATGGTTTTTGAATGATAACTCAAGAAAGCTTACGCCTAGGATCATGAAACAATATAATGGTCAAGTTGATAGAATTTTCTTATTAAATCAATCAAAAATGGAATTTATCATGTAGATGTTTTGAACAGCTTATAACTTTGTTATCCATCTGACATGTGTGCATTATAATCATTGCATCTTTTTAGCTCACCTGATTGCTCAGGTGAGCTTTTGTGACCGGTCTTTGTCGGTCGTCTGTCCGTCAGCCCGTCCACATTTGTTCGTAAACACTCTAGAGGCCACATTTATTGTCCGATCTTCATGAAACTTGATCAGAAGCTTTGTCCTAATGAAATCTCGGTAGAGTTTGAAACTGGGTCGTGCCGGATCAAAAACTAGCTCAATAGGTCAAAAAAATGAAAAACCTTGTAAACACTGTAGAAGTCACATTTCATGCCCAATCTTCATGTAACTTTGTCAAAATGTTTGTCTTAATAATATGTTGGTTGAGTCTAAAAGTGGTTCCGGTCCGTTGAAAAACATTGCCGTCAGTGGGCGGGGCAGTTTTCCTTATTTGGCTATAGAGAAACCTTGTAAACACTCTAGAAGTCACAATTTTTGCCCAATCATCATGAAAGTTGGTCAAAACATTGGTTTTATTGATATCTCGGACGAGTTCGAAAATGGTCCAGATCGGTGAAAAAACATGGCCGCCAGTGGGCGGGGCATTTTTCTCAATATGTATATAGTGAAAACATGTGAACACTCTAGAAGTCACATTTTTGGCCCAATTTTCATGAAATTTGGTCAGAACATTTGTTTCCTTGATATGACAGTAGAGTTCGAAAATGGTTCTGGTCAGTTCAATAACATGGCTGCCGGGGGGGGGCAGTTTTCCTTATTTGGCTATAGAGAAACCTTGTAAACACTCTAGAAGTCATAATTTTTTGCCCAATCATCATGAAAGTTGGTCAAAACATTGGTTTTATTGATATCTTGGACGAGTTCGAAAATGCTCCAGATCGTTGAAAAAACATGCCCGCCAGTGGGCGGGGCATATTTCTCTATATGTATATAGTGAAAACATGTGAACACTCTAGAAGTCACATTTTTGGCCCAATTTTGATGAAATTTGGTCAGAACATTTGTTTCCTTGATATGAGAGTTGAGTTCGAAAATGGTTCCGGTTAGTTCAATAACATGGCTGCCAGAGGGGGGAGGGGGGGGGGGGGCAGTTTTCCTTATTTGGCTATAGAGAAACCTTGTAAACACTCTAGAAGTCACAATTTTTGCCCAATCATCATGAAAGTTGGTCAAAACATTGGTTTTAATGATATCTTGGACGAGTTCGAAAATGGTCCAGATCGGTGAAAAAACATTGCTGCCAGTGGGCGGGGCATTTTTCTCAATATGTATATAGTGAAAACATGAGTTCGAAAATGGTTCCTGTCAGTTGAATAACATGGCTGCCGGGGGGGGGGGGGGGGGCGGTTTTCCTTATTTCGCTATAGAGAAACCTTGTAAACACTTTAGAAGTCACAATTTTTGCCCAATCATCATGAAAGTTGGTCAAAACATTGGTTTTAATGATATTTGGACGAGTTCGAAAATGGTCCAGATCGGTGAAAAAACATGGCTGCCAGTGGGCGGGGCATTTTTCTCTCTATGTATATAGTGAAAACATGTGAACACTCTAGAAGTCCCATTTTGGCCCAATTTTCATGAAATTTGGTCAGAAAATTTGTTTCTTTGATATGAGAGTTGAGTTTGAAAATAGTTCCGGTCAGTTGAATAACATGGCCGGCGGGGGGGGGGGGGGGGGCAGTTTTCTTATATTTATATTAAAGCTTGTGAACACTCTAGAAGTCAAATTTTTTCCCAATCATCATGAAACTTGGTAAAAAGATTGGTTTTATATTTATCACATAATTAATGCCATAATTATTGCCCTTAGATTGTCCAAATTTACATTATATTATACAAAATCCTTGTCAACAGTCTAGAGGTCACAATTTTGTTTCAGATTTTATGAATCTTTGTCATAATATTTATTTTTGTAAGCAAAGTTTGATGTTTGGTAAGGGGGGTCAACTCAAAATATAGGCCACCAGGTCAAATCTTACAAAAACAAAATCACTCCATATGCCAGAGTTTTGGTTCAATAATGATGAAACTTGACCAGGATGTTTGTCTGGACAATATCTAGGTCAAGTTTGATGTTTGGTAAAGATTGAATGAACTGACTCCTCTCAGGTGAGCGAACTAGGGCCATCTTGGCCCTCTTGTCATAGACTTAAGCTAAGAAAATAAAGTGTATTACAGAAAACTGTATTGTTTGCTATGATCTCTCTAAGTGCCACTGTATTGGCTGCTATGATCTCTTAAAGTGCCACTGTATTGGTTGCTAGGACCTCTGAAAGTTCCACTGTGTTGGTTGCTAGGATCTGTCAAACACCACTGTATTGGTTGCTAGGATCTCTCAAATTGCCACTGTATTGGTTGCTAGGATCTCTCAAAATGCCACTGTATTGGTTGCTAGGATCTCTTAAAGTGCCACTGTATTGGTTGCTAGGTTCTCTCAAAGTGCCACTGTATTGGTTGCTAGGATCTCTTAAAGTGCCACTGTATTGGTTGCTAGGTTCTCTCAAAGTGCCACTGTATTGGTTGCTAGGTTCTCTCAAAGTGCCACTGTATTGGTTGCTAGGATCTCTTAAAGTGCCACTGTAGGTTGCTAGGTTCTCTCAAAGTGCCACTGTATTGGTTGCTAGGATCTCTTAAAGTGCCACTGTATTGGTTGCTAGGAGCTGAAGATGGGCCTCAGTCAGGCCTCTGTCCTGTCTGTGTTCCACCCAGATGCTGAGGAGTTCTACAATGTCAACAATAACCTCGAAAAGGTGAGTGATGAACAGACTAAAAAGAACTGATTCATTTTATCAAAATATTGCTGAAATGATGTCCATTTCAGAAAATAACAAGCTTAAACTTAGGTCCTGTCATATTATAACTTTTAATTACAACATCGTTTGTACAGTTTAAAAGCAACAACATATTTATCAGTAGTTAGTTTATAAAATTAAGGCCATTTACAACTTACAGGGAAGTGGATAACTAAAATTGTGCTTACATTAATTGGGTGATAAGCCTGTATACCTTGTTAAAACTTTTTTGTTATGCCAATATGCTAAACTTAGTTTTATTAGATGTGTCTCATATGTACTGTCTGCTTTTACAAAACAAAAACCCTATTAAGAAAACTTCTGTGAATGGTTGAATGTCATCTTGGCCGCATTGTATTGCTCAATTATAGAGTGGTGTTTTACCTTAAATAAGTTACCAATATTTTTGTTACCACGTATCTTTTATACCGGCAAGTAGATACAATTCAGAAAAAACAAGCTTACTCATGCTAAATATCCTGTTCAAAAAAGACTTATAGCACTATTTAAAACACAAATACTTTAACATTTTAGCAAAGACTGTATGTCACATACAGTTACCAGTATTTGATTGTTAGTTTCAAATTTACAGAATCCACACTTGCATATTTCAGGTGTGCCGACTCATGCATGACCCAAATGTTCGCATCCATGAGATAGGCATCTCAGTGTTTTCCCCGTTCACACCCATGCTGGGAGAGCGGGCGTCACCAGATAAGGTAGGCCAATCAAGGAGCAGGCTGGTGTGCTTTGCAACATATTTTTTAGAAGGCTGTTGACATCTATTAAGAATTTAGTTAATAATCAACTCACCCTGTTCCTGGGATAGCTGGTATACCATAACAGTGACCCAGCATTTATCCAGATCTCGATAGTCCGGAACTCTCACAATCCAGACGAGAGTCAAGGGTAACAGATTTATTATGCAGTATTTTGCCCTGTTAAGTCCGGAATCTCGCGTTCCGGATCCGGACGTAGATTTTGCGACACTCATCTGTGTATTTAGCTGTTTTTATGTGTGTTAATTTAGATGCATCCCAGCATGGGGGCTTAATCGCCCACCCACCGTATAAACAAAAGCGCAATCACCGAGGCGTGAAGTATTGTTGTTTTAGGCTTAATCGCGAACCAGTCTTTTAAACAAAAGTGAGATCACGGATGCATGAAATATCATTGTGTTTAGGCGTGATAGATTAAAGGCGTGACTAAACATAATTTGACTCTGACTTTGAACTTAAATTAATGTTGGCATTACACAATCCATCTTAAATGACACACTTGGTTAGAAGGGTGATTTTCTTTAATGTCTTTAATGAGCTTTAATACAGTGACTTACTTTTTTACGAAATGAACTTGTTATGCTTGAAAAGTTGTGCTAGGATTATTTAAGCAATCCATTTAAAATGCATCGAACGTTATTTATCGCTATTTTATTCATTTCAACATTCTGTTGTATGAGACGGGTTATAAATAAAGATATTAAAACAGTACCGCAGTTTTATGTTCTATTTTTATATGCCTTTTACAACACCCTTGACTTGTAATTATGTGACGTCAGCAGCTTACAGCTCGCGAGCCACCTATGTTAACATCTTTTCACTGCTGCAGTATCACACGAGATACACGCAGTCCTCATGGAAAATGTATACAGAATCGAAATATTGACTAACATACTAAGCTATCAATGCTTAACTGTGTGATTGTATCATTCACAAAGCTTTACGTCATGTATGTACATGTACATGTACTAAAATTCGGTTAAACGTTTTTGTATTTACATTGTTTAACAACATTTGATTTTTTAAACTAAATAAATGTCTGCGTAAAAAGAAAAATATTATTCTTGATGCGAAATAAGTATGTAAATGTACATAAACATAAGGTTTTTTGTTATAAGGTACATATTTAACTCTTGAAACGGCACTGGTTCGATAATCCTGAAGATTCGTTAATCCTGAAATTTCTGCCGGAACGGACGTGTCCGGATAAACGCGGGGTCACTGTACTATGTTTTCATACTTATGCCTGTACATGTAACTGACACTCTTGAATCAGATGTAGGGGGAAAATGGCTGTAGAAAGGATTTCATGACCAATCCCCACACAACTAGCAATCCTGGGATTTATGTTGTGATGTTAATAAGGGTATGTTAGGTTTTATTAATTTGGATATGTTTTGATTCTGAATGCAGTAACTGTATCATGCTTTAATCAGGTGGAGAAATTGATGGAAGGGAAGCCATATATAATTGAGACCAAATTTGACGGAGAGAGAATGGTGCTCCACAAAAATGATGGAGACTACAAATTTTTCTCAAGAAGGTAATACAAATATTAATATTTTACTCAAACTCTCTACTTAAAAAAAAATGTTATAAATTTTGAGGGTCGGGGGTTTAATTGCAGTGCAAATTGTGTAAGTCATCTTGAAGATACAATTTAAATAAAAATCTATGTCATATAATTCTGTAATCACAGCTCTGTCAAAAATGTAGCATCTTTCTTTTGAAGATGTGCCAAATTTGAACTTCAAATGTCTAGCAAATGTCTAGCAAAGAATCGCTGTAAACAGATATAATAATTTACTCAATGAATAAAGTAGCCCACAGTAAATTGATTGAGACAGTATAAAGTGGATAATGGCAAGTGCCATCTATTGAAAAAATTACTCAAAACTTGGGATTAAATTAGATCAGTCAATTTCAAAATCATATTGTGTGTTCATTTTTCTGTCACTTTATTATGATAAGTTATTTATACTGCAAATTCAAGTCATTTCTAGTAAGTGGAACATTTTTGGAATCATTACAAACAAAGACAAAATTCTTATGTTACATTTAAGATGTGCTACTAGGAATTATTTCCTAGCTCATATACGTATGAATAAATTTGGAAGTGTAATTTATATTGCATGTTTTACACATATGAATACTGATACATATGAGACATATTTTCTTCATAACAAAAGCAGATACAATTCTTCACAAAGTTCGCTTACTGTTTCAGTGGTAATGAGTACACTGATACCTTTGGCTCGAACCGGTACGAAGGCAATCTGGTGCCTTATATCTACAATCTGTTCAAATCTGACGTAAAGAACTGTATTCTAGATGGAGAAATGTTACAGTTTCATCCAGAGACCAAAACATATGGTAACCATGCTGAGTACCTGAGTTCTCAAGTCTGTTTAAGTCTGCCTAGTTTGTTGATAACCATTTCTATTTTAAAGTTGTTGGTGATGAACAGAATACTAGTTATGGTGTTTATATGACATACAATTTCATGAAAGCCATGTTATATTTGAAATATTTTTACAAGTCATTGTATGGACACTTCATTGCAGTTCAATAAAAGTGAAACTAGGCATATCCATTCAAAGCAGACTTGAAAATATTCTCGAAATGTATTATGTTTACCTATATGTTGACTCGTTTGTTGCGTGATGACTCAACCATTGACATTGCTGATATCTGCTTTGCAATGATTTTGCATGTATTTTTTATGCCCCCGGGAGGGTGGCATATAGCAGTTGAACTGTCTGTCAGTCTGTCCGTCCGTCCGTCCGAAAACTTTAACATTGCCCATAACTTTTGCAAGATTGAAGAAAGCAACTTGATATTTGGCATGCATGTGTATCTCATGGAGCTGCTCATTTTGAGTGGTGAAAGGTCAAGGTCATCCTTCATGGTCAAATGTCAAATATATGATTCAAAGCGGCGCAGTAGGGGGCATTGTGTTTCTGACAAACACATCTCTTGTTTTATTTATATATTAACAAAAACAATTTAAGCCTATTCATTTTTATTCTGAACAAAAAAAGATAAATAATCATTGGTTGTTATAATATTCATGTAGGGATTATACAGGTAATCTGCAATATGTAAATGGAGTCAGAAAATCTCAAACAGTTAATTTAACATATCAAAGTACATGCACAAACTGCTGCTTGCCTGATGATTCTGCATTACCTGTTAATTACTATGATGGACAGAATTATGGTAATTTTTGTACTTGGATATTTCAGGTAAATGTTTGCATGTATGGTTATTGTGATTAACACTTAGTTTACCCGAAGCATTTTTACTTCAGCAACAAAAGCCATGAACACTGATGTAAAATCAGCAAGCAAAGAAGGCTTCCAGCCATGTCTGCAGGTGTTTGACGTGATGTTCTACAATGACAAGGTGCTTACAAACCTCCCGCTGAGAGAGCGTCTTGGCTACCTGGAGAAGGTCTTCACACCATGTGAGGGACGCATGATGATAAGTCAGCACAGAGAGGCTCGCACAAAGTAGGTGTGCTTGTTGTATAGGGCAGATCTTTACAAAGCTAGGGTTGTTATAGTCTCATTCTGGGCTTAATGCATGTGTGTCAAGTGTCAGCCCAGATAAGCCTGTGCAGTCCACACAGGCTACTCAGGGACAACATTTTCAACTTTTATGGATTTTTTAAAATATATACTATTTTTATACTAAAATCCAGTTTAGGAGGCAAGTGTCATCTCTGATTAGCCTTTGGGGACTGCAAATACTATTCTGGCACTTTACCTACATGCAATATCCCCAGTTATTCCAAACACGAGACTCGTATCTCTGCAGGGAGGGGGTATATTTTAGTCACTCTGTCATTCTGTTTTGCAGTTGGTTTGTGTCAAGCAATTGTATTAAAACTCCAAATATATATTCAATATCAAGTGTAGATTTGTGTATGCTCAATGATTCGCACATGTCTGAGTATTTGCACATAGCTGACAAACTGTATATTGTCATAAATTGTTACAAGGTTGTGGAGCAAACTACTTACACATCTCTCAGGCGATAAAGGTAACACTGAAAATATGTCAACATGATGAAGTGAAGGCCGAAACTTTGTCCGGAGCATAACTCCAAATCTGTTCAATGGATTTACTTTAAACTTAGAATATAAACAGATGGCAACTAGGAGAAGTACAGTGACCAAGAACCATAACTCTATCTACCTTAGTTTTTGAATTATCTCCTCTTTTATATAACTTTAAAGTAAATTTTTGTCCGGAGAATAACTCTAAATATACTAAAGTGATTTACTTGAAACTTGACATATTAACAGATGGCAAGTAGGAGAAGTGCAGTGACCAAGAACCATAACTCTATCTACCTTAGTTTTTGAATTATCTCCCCTTTTATATAATTTTAAAGTAAATTTTTGTCCGGAGCATAACTCTAAATCTACTGAAGGGATTTACTTGAAACTTGCAGTGACTAAGAACCATAACTCTATCTACCTTAGTTTTTTAATTATCTCCCCTTTTATATAACTTTAAAGTAAATTTTTGTCCGGAGCATAACTCTAAATCTACTGAAGGGATTTACTTGAAACTTGAAATATAAACAGATGGCAACTAGGAGAAGTGCAGTGACCAAGAACCATAACTCTATATACCTTAGTTTTTGAATTATTTCCCTTTTATATACTTTTAAAGTAAATTTTTGTCTGGAGTATAACTCTTAATCTACTGAAGGGATTTACTTGAAACTTGAAATATAAACAGATGGCAAGTAGAAGAAGTGCAGTGACTAAGAACAATAACTCTATCTACCTTAGTGTTTGAATTATCTCCCTTTATTTAATTTCAAAGTAAATTTTTGTCCAGAGCATAATATATTATCTCCCTTTATTTGTTTTTACAAATATTATTCTACTCTCTAAAACAAATGTTGTCATACACGCAAACACATTTTGGCGGGGATTTGTCACTACTGTGACAAGCTCTTGTTTTTTTGTATGCCCCCTTTCGAAGAAAAGGGGGCATATAGTGATCGGACTGTCCGTCTGTCTGTCTGTCCGTCTTTCCGTCACACTTTGCGTTTAGGTTTCGAAAAATGCTCATAACTTCTATATCCCTTGAGATATAACCTTCATATTTGGTATTGATGTGTATATGGACAAGGCCTTTCAATACGCACAAAAAATTTTACCCCTGTGACCTTGACCTTGAACTTAGGGTCCGCGTTTAGGTTCCGAAATCTGCGTTTAGGTTTCCAAAAATGCTCATAACTTCTATGTCCCTTGAGATATAACCTTCATATTTGGTATTCATGTGTATATGGACAAGGCCTTTCCATACGCACAAATACTTTGACCCCTGTGACCTTGACCTTGAAGTTAGGGTCCACGTTTAGGTTTCGAAATCTGTGTTAAGGTTTTGAAAAATGCTCATAACTTCTATGTCCCTTGAGATATAACCTTCATATTTGGTATGCATGTATATATGGACAAGGCCTTTCCATACGCACATATTTTGACCCCTGTGACCTTGACCTTGAACTTAGGGTCCGCGTTTAGGTTTCGAAATCTGCGTTTAAGGTTTCGAAAAAAGCTCATAACTTCTATCAAGCGTTTCTAGGGGGCATAAGTCATCCTATGGTGACAGCTCTTGTTTAAATATGCGATTTTCAAAATTAAGAGATTTAACTTATGAAACAATAAATGTTTTCATTGTTGAGAAGTACAACAAAACCTGCAAGTTATACTGTCTCTGACACATGTACAGTTTTAACAACAGCTTGAGTAGAAAAAAACATATTTCCCTATATACAGCTATCATTTGTGAAAAATGATTTACAATATCACTCAAAAAAGCATGGTCAATAAATAAAATATCAATATTTAATGTCCTTGATGTCACCAAAAAGAACATGAGCTTTTCTAAGCCTTGATTTCCTAAATTTGGTATTTCTTGCTATGTGATATTTTTGTGTGTTTTAAGGAATTTCATTATTTAAAATTATGCAACATTTGCTTTGAAGTAGACAGTTATGGCAGAATTATTCTACTTCAACAAATTCATAAATATGTCAAACAATTCCCTAACAAGGCTAACATTTCCATATGTTAAACAATACCTAACTTTTCCACATCTCTAACAATTCACTAACATTTCCACATCTCTAATAATGCACTAACATTTCCACATCTCTAACAATGCACTACCATTTACACATCTCTAACAATGCACTAACATTTCCACATCTCTAACAATTCACTAACATTTCCACATCTCTAACAATGCACTAACATTTCCACATCTCTAACAATGCACTAACATTTCCACATCTCTAACAATGCACTAATATTTCTTCTTCTCTAACAATGCACTAATATTTCTTCTTCTCTAACAATTCACTAACATTTCCACATTTCTAACAATGCACTAACATTTCCACATCTCTAACAATGCACTAACATTTCCACATCTCAAACAATGCACTAACATTTCCGTATATCTAACAATGCACTAATATTTCTTCATCTCTAACAATTCACTAACATGTCCACATCTCTAACAATGCACTTATATTTCCACATCTCTAACAATTTACTAACATTTCCACATCTCTAACAATGCACTAACATTTCCACATCTCTAACAATGCACTAACATTTCCACAACTCCTGCAAATCTATTACAGTTCCACATCTCTAACAATGCACTAACATTTCCACATATCTAACAATGCACTAACATTTCCACATCTCTAACAATGCACTAACATTTCCACATGTCTAACAATATACTAACATTTCCACATCTCTAACAATGCACTAACATTTCCACATCTCTAACAATGCTCTAACATTTCCACATATCTAACAATGCACTAACATTTCCACATCTCTAACAATTCATTAACATTTCCACACATCTAACACTGCACTAACATTTCCACATCTCTAACAATGCACTAACATTTCCACATCTCTAACAATGCACTAACATTTCCACATTTTTAACAATGCACTATCATTTCCACAACTCTAACAATTCACTGACATTTCGACATTCTCTAACAATGCACTAACATTTCCACATCTCTAACAATGCACTAACATTTCCACATATCTAACAATGCACTAACATTTCCACATCTCTAACAATGCACTCACATTTCCAGACCTCCTACAAAGCACTTACAGTTCCATCTTTCTGAAAATTATTTAACATTTTCTTATATCTAACAATTCACTAACATTTCAACATCTCTAACAATTCACAAACATGTCCACATTTGGAACATAGCCACTTTAGAGTATACATCTCTGATAGTTACTTTACACATTTTTTATTAGCTCACCTGAGCACAACGTGCTCATGGTGAGCTTTTGTGATCGCCTTTTGTCCGTTGTAGGTCATCTGTCGTGCGTCGTCCGTTGTCAACATTTTGCCTTGTGAACACTCTAGAGGCCACATTTATTGTCTGATGTTCATGAAACTTGGTCAGAACATTTGTCCCATTGATACCTCGACTGAGTTCGAAACTGGGTCATGCTGGGTCAAAAACTAGGTCACTAGGTCAAAAAAAAGAAAAACCTTATGAACACTGTAGAAGTCACATTTGATGACCAATCTTCATGTAAGTTTGTCAAAATGTTTGTCTAAATGATTTGTTGGTTGAGTTCAAAAATGGCTCCAGTCCGTTGAAAAACATGGCCGCCAGGGGGCGGGGCAGTTTTCCTTATATGGCTATAGAGAAACCTTGTGAACACTCTAGAAGTAACAATTTTTGCCCAATCATCATGAAACTTGGTCAAAACATTGGTTTCAATGATATCTCGGATGAGTTCGTAAATGGTCCAGATCGGTGAAAAAATCATGGCTGCCAGGGGGCGGGGCAGTTTTCTCTATATGTATATAGTGAAAACATGTGAACACTCTAGAAGTCACATGTTTGGTCCAATCTTCATGAAATTGGTTAGAATGTGTGTTTTCTGGATATGACGGTTGAGTCGAAAATGGTTCGGATAGGTAAAAAAACATGGGCCGCCAGTGGGGGGAGTTTTTCCTTATATTTATATAGTAAAAAAAGCTTGTGAACACTCTAGAAGTCACAATTTTTGCCTAATCTTCATAAAATTTGTTCCAAATATCGATTTTAAAGATATCTCGGACGAGTTCGAAAATGGTCATGATGGGTGGAAAAACATGGCTGTCAAGGGGCTGGGCATCTTTCCTTATATGGCTATAGTAAAATCTTGTTAACACACTAGAGGCCACATTTATTGTCTAATCTTCATGAAACTTGGTCAGAAGGTTCATCCCAATAATTTCTTGGACTAGTTCGAAAATGATGCCGGTTGGTTGCAAAACATGGCCGCCAGGGGGCGGGGCATTTTTCTTTATATGGCTTTAGTAAAACCTTGTTAACACTCTAGAGGCCACATTTATTTTCCGATCTTCATGAAACTTGGTCAGAAGATTTTTCCCAATAATATCTTGTTATCTCAGGTGAGCGACTTTGGGCCTTTCAGGCCCTCTTGTTATAGAATGTTACAGTGAACAGATAAACAGTTGTTTACTTGGATACAACATAGTTGCAATTTATAGAGGTACAGCATAACCTTCAATCCAATCACTATTATTGTGTTTGCAGCCAGGACTGTGCCGATGCACTGAATGAGGCTATCGATGGCAGAGAGGAGGGTATCATGGTCAAGAACCCGGATTCAGTGTACAGACCTAATACACGTAAGGGAGGATGGTTCAAGGTGAAACCGGAGTATGTCGGAGGTAGGCAAACAATAATGGTCTTGTTTGATAAGGACATTTATTTTAACTAGAGTTCTGGTTCACTTAAATATTTATGTTTAGTGCATTTTTTGTGTCTCACTGTTTGCCATATTGTTCCTTGCCATGAATAAAGGATAACATGGTTTAGTAAGGTATCTCTCCTGCTGGTGCAGCTGAGGTTTCACTTGATGTGTATTTTATTATGTTCCCCAAATTTTTATCAGGGGCAATTGTGGTCACAGCTCTATCTGATTATCCATCTCTGTCACACTTTCCAATCTTTGGTATTTCTGTGCATCTACTAGCTTGAATTTAACCAGACTTTGTAGAAAGCCTCATTGCCAACAGCAGGTGTCTATACTAACTAGATATTTCCTATCTGACACACATCATGCAAAAATGGTCATGCATCACAGTCTGGTAGCTCATTACAAGTGTAGGGGATTGAAAGGCTTGTCTGGAGCTACACTGGCGGCATAATGCATGAGGCCTATTTTTGCATGTGGCGGCTCATATAAGAAATTAATTCTTAGCTCTTTGTTTTATAGCATAACATCGCCAGCATGGATAGATTTTTAAATATATTCACAATGCCGAGATTAGTTCAATGGCATGTTATAAACAGGCACCTGGTTTCTAGGTCAAAGTCACAGTTCAGGGTTAAAAGTTAAAACACTTTATTCATAGAATTACTTTATCCAGAATGAATATATTTTCAAATGGCAACATATAAGTGGCAAGCATGGTGAGACTGAGTGACACGAAACAAGTCACTAGGTTCAAGGTGAAGGCCATAGATCAAGATCATAGGCCAATATTAGAAATCAACTTCTTAAACTCTGTCTTGATCCAGCTTTTATGGATTTTGTAATTAAAGAAGTGACAGGCATTGTTTGATGAAGTGTCTCATGCAACCAGGCCTGTAGGTCGAAGTCACTAGTCACGTTTAAAGCATAGTGTTGAGCATTAAGTAGGACTTTGGAAAGAATGTGGCAGAACTTACAACCATACTGATACAAAACCAGGTCTCTAGATCAAAGGTCAACATCACTATTCAAGATCAAAAGTCAAATAAAAGAAATACATTCAGACTTTGTCCAAACTTTCCCGCAAAATACTTAATTGACAGGCGTATCATTTTTATGCCCCTCTTCGAAGAAGAAGGGGTATATTGTTTTGCTGGATGTAGGTCGGTCTGTCTGCCTGTCGGTAGACCAGTTCATTTCCAAAATTTCAATCAATAACTCGTCAACGAAATTGACCAATTGGCTTGATACTTCACATGTGCATTGGCCTTGGGCAGTAGATGACGCCTATTGAAATATAAGTCACTAGGTCAAAGGTCAAGGTCACTATCACACTAAGTGTGAAAATCATTTCCGATCAATAACTTGTCAACCATTTGACCGATGGGCTTGATACTTTACATGGTCATTGGCCTTGGACAGTAGATGACCCCTATTGAAATTGGGGACACTAGGTAAAAGGTCAAGGTCACTATCACACCAAGTGTTAAAATTGTTTCAGATCAATAACTCATCAACAAATTGACCGATTGGCTTGATACTTCACATGTGCATTGGCCTTGGACAGTAGATGACCCCGTCACTATCACTCTAAGTGTTAAAATCATTTCCGATCAATAACTTGTCAACCAATTGATCAATTGGCTTGATACTTCACATACACATTGGCCTTGGACAGAAGATGACCCCTATTAAAATTGGGGTCACAAGGTCAACAGTCAAGGTCACTTAGTGTGAAAATTGTTTCCAATCAATAAGTCTTCAATGAATTGACCAATTTGCTTGATACTTCACATGTGCATTTGCCTTTGACAGTAGGTGACCCCCATTGAAATTCGGATCACTAAGTCAAAGGTCAAGGTCACTATCACACTAAGTGTGAAATTGTTTCTGATCAATAACTCGTCAACGAATGGACCAATTGGCTTGATACTTCCCATGTGCGTTTGCCTTGGACAGTAGATAACCCTTATCAAAATTGGGGTCACTAGGTCACTGTCACAATAAGTTTAAAAATTGTTTCCCGTCAATAACTCATCAACAAATTGACCGATTGGCTTGATACTTCACATGCGCATTGGCCTTTGACAGTAGATGACCCCTATTGAAATTGGGGTCACTAGTTCAAAGCCCTGTTTTGGGGGGCATATGTCTCCGACCGCGGAACTCTTGTTACTATAAGACTTTTAATTGGGTATATTTCAATCCATTTTGAGATCAGTTATCAAACATTTGAATAGTTCAATTTTGTTCTGTTTTCTTATAGGCCTTATGGATGAGCTGGATGTGTTAGTGGTGGGCGGATACTTTGGTGTGGGTCACAGGGCGGGCATGATGTCACACTTTCTATGTGCTGTTGCCGTGCCAACAGAGGATGGCAACAAACCTGACATCTTCTACTCCTTCTGCAAGGTGTGCCTATTAAATGTTTTCTTCTGTTGCCACAATAGTATATTTAAGAAATATTGTTTAGTCATCTTGTTTTTTATTGGCAAATATACAATGATTTAAAGATCATGTGTTAAGGAATTAATTACCTGAATAATTAAATTATTTTGTAAATGGCTGAGAGTTCTTTGCTAATATATGAGGAATATGCTAAAGTTATTTTGATTGTAACATTACTGGTATTCTAACATGATGTGATTTACTTTGTGGCAAACAGGATCATGACTTTATAGCATTGTTTACCCAATGTTAAAAATACTGGTCCTATGAATAATAATTTAAACTTCAAATCCTATTATTAGGAAAATTCAAATTCTTATCTTCAATTTTATAATTTAAGATCTGCTTGGTACTTTAATTTTTGTGTGTAAGGAAAGTGGATTTCAAGAATAAAATCTTAAAATATAATATGCACAATAAGTTGTTATTGCTACATTAACATACCATGATTATCATATTGCAACACTATTATTGGAAGGGTATGACAGTCCTAGACAAATTTACTACAGTAGGGCTCCTCAGAAGGTCAGCTGACCAGAAAAAAAATTATTTGTTCACTTGATGTTTGTTGTGGATTGCAAATAGAAATTTTTGAATATTTCAATTATCAGGAAAGGGTTTATTTAACGGAACTTTATTAGGATGAAAAAAAAGACTGCTTTATCTTGCTAGTTTTGCCACAAGGGACATTGGTTCATGTGTTATTTTGACCTTATTATGTATAAACACATGCATCCATGTTGACAAGCCTTTGATTATACCTTGTGTTCAGATTGGGTCTGGGTACAGCAAGAAAGAACTGCAGGATTTCAATGCCAAGCTCGCAGAGCACTGGCAGGTGTTTGACAAGAAGAGTCCACCCACTACCATCGAGCTGGCGCCCGGTTTCAAGGAGAAGCCTGATGCGTGGATTGAGCCCAGCAATTCATGCATTGTCCAGGTGAGGTATTGATTTATAGCAAATGAAAATTATTAATTTTGTTTATGTGAACTTGATTAGTTAAAAGTAGACAATAGTCAATGGGTGCAGCAACATTCCTAGATGGTTATTCGTTTATTATTGATTCATTTCCTACTGTTAAATCATGCATGGTTAACATGATAATATTTTAATACTTTGGTGAGTCGATTATTATACAATCAGCGTAAGACATCATTCAATATAAAAAAAAATTCTGTTATGGGTGATGATTGTATAGGTAGTGTTGCTGTTTATGATTATGATGTTGACAATAATGATTATTGTGATGATGATGGAAGCAAATATGTTGTTGCATCTGCTGCTGATGATGATAATGATGACAACTCCTGCTAATGTTAAGCTGCTGATGATGACGGTGATGATGACGATGTTGATGGAGATGGTGATGATGATGATGATGATGATGATGATGATGATGATGATGATGATGATGATGATGATGATGATGATGATGATGATGATGATGTTGATGTTGATGATGAGGAGAAGGAGAAGCAGGACAACCACAACGATGATGAACTACGTTCTCATTAACAGATCAAAGCAGCTGAGATAATTGATAGTGAGAGGTTCAGGTGCGGTGTTACCTTGCGGTTCCCGAGAGTTGAGCGTTTCCGTGACGACAAACACTGGTACGAATGTATGACAACCACAGACATCAAAGAGCTCAAGGAGGTGAGGCTGCAAATCAGTAAAAGTTTGAATGTGTTATACCTTTGGTATACATTGTGAATATCTTGGATTTTGTGTTCGGGATTACGGGTATTATGATTGATTGGTGTTTGATTATTTAAGAATCCTTGATGTCTTTATTAGCTTGTAAAGCAAATGTTTTGAAATCAGTCTTAAGATATGTGTGCATTCAGCTTTCATAATATATCAATGTAACAAATCATGTTTGAATTTATGCTAACAAACAATTAATTTTACATTTTCCTGGGGCACTTTGGACGTACCAGCCATGACATGCAACTGATGTGAATTTGGTACAATCATTTGTGCCTTTCTCTTTGAAAACAGCGGTTAAAACATGTGCATAAAGGGTCATCCCAGATTAGCCTGTGCAGTAACACTTTTCTCTTGTATGAAATTTTCTTTGAAAGGAAGTCTCTTCTAAACAAAAATCCAGTCTAGGCGGAAAGGTTGTCTCTGTGAGGACACTTTACGCACATGCATTTATCCATCACAGAAGTCCGGTGGTAAGCTGGCAGGTGGCTATGTAGAGCTGGGAGACACAGAGGAGCCGAGCAAGAAGAAACGCAAGGTCGTTACCCGGACAGTACGACCAACGCTTGGGGAACAGTTTCGGGCAGCAGATACTTCAAATGTGCAACAGGTGTGGGGAAAAAAATTAATTTCTCCTTTTCTTATTTATGTTGATTGAAAGTTAATTGTAATTTTGTTGGCACATCTCCATATATGTTATCTTCCGTCTGGAAAATGTTCATGGCAAAGGGTGTGAAGCATAAAGTTGCCGCTTTGTTCTTCTGTCCATATTCTAACGATTATAGAATTCAGTTTGCTTGAGTCAGAAACAAATTTCTCTGATAAGTGGTACCATTCTCTTTGATGGCCCTTCTATCAGTTATGCTTTTAACTTGTGCACAATAGTTTACAATGATCTATTAAACTTCATATGCAGCATCTGTATATGGTGGACATGCACATAGTTTACAGGTCGTTCAAGGTCGATTACATTTTATCAAGGTTTTAACAAAAGATCTTAGAGCCCAATGCTCGAATTGAATTAAACTTAATATGCAGCATGGACATGTACATTGTTTTTAATAATCATTTGGGGATTTAGTGCTCTTTGAGTGATATTATGTCATTTTGTTTATGGACTTCTTGTTTGTTCACAAGATTTCCTAAACATATGGAAACCAAAATTTGTGATTCCACAGTTTGCCAAAATAAAAATGCTGGTTTTAAATATGTTTATTACACATAACAAATATTTCAGGTGTCCAAGATTCTGGAAGGCCGTGAGGTGTGTATTATCAACGGCCCTGGCGGTTGGAATAAACAAAAGCTGGAAGAAAAAGTAGTTGAGTGTGGTGGAACTATTGTACAGAACCCAGGTATATAGGAGAAGTAAAGTCCAATTTTACAGTTAACCATTTATGCCTGGCGTCTATAAAAAAGGCCTTGGCAAACAGCTAAGACCCAGATGAGACGCCGCATGATGCGGCGTCTCATCTGGGTCTGCACTGTTTGCTTAAAGGAATTTCTGTAAGAATTATTCTAAATATAGAAATAAATATACTTGACATTCCTAATTTTGGAAATAAATTGATCCAATTTAGAAGGATGGGAGAGTCCCATAGGCATAAATGGGTTAAGCTAATATCTGCCTGAGCATTACTACTATATACTAACTAAAAACAAACAATCCTGACAGAGTATTTATGCATTGTGTTAAATGTTCATTTTATATTCCAGGGATAGAGACTTATTGCGTTGTGGTAGACAGACCGGTGTTCCGGGTATCCAACATGCTCAAATCCAACAACTACGACATTGTCAGGGCAGACTGGCTCCTCAGATGCTTTGACAGCAATACACTCATTCCATGGTAAGTGGGATACAACTTTGCCAGACAAAACCCCTCCCGGATAAAAACCCTCCCGTCAGTTTAATAGGGGCCGGACGAAAACCCTCCCATGAATAAACCGGGACGGACAAAAACCCTTCCATGAAAAAAACGGGGGAGGACAAAAACCCTCCCATGAAAAAAACGGGACCGGACAAAAACCCTCCCGTGAAATCTGGGCCACGAATTCAACTATCAACGATTATTTATGAATTTTTAATCCGAAATCCGTCATTTCCGAATGTCATTTCCAACATTTGTATTTGGTTGTCGGTTATCCGAGAAATTTATTTTTTGTAATAGTGACTTCACTTCAGTAGGTAACATTACACTTTATATTGACTTATTAAAATATTTCCGAATTGAAATGGTGTTATTTTACACCCATTTGACGTCAATTATATATGTTTGAACTAAGATTTGTATTATTACTTAGTATGATAAGGACTACAATATTCATGATTACTTAGTATGAATAACAAGTAGGGTGTTTATATAAAATATATAAAATATCAAATTGTGCGCCGGCCAGTGCATTAAGAACATCAAAGTCGTGTTTCTTTTATAGTTTTTAGTCATCAACGCAAAAATAACAGAGGCGGACACAGGGTTCCCAAGACATTCTTTATTTCGTTTTATAACAAGTATTATGAAGTCTAGACAGTATAATGTTACATACATTGACAAATAAGCATAATCAATTGATAAACAAAAACCAACATTGTAGACACTTGTGTGCCTTTACACAAACAAATTGCTTTTTATATGTTGCAGATTCACAGTATGATATTTTGAACAAATGTTGTCAGCATTGAGTGATTTTTTCGGATTAATGAATGCAACATTGTGTGAAGCAAATACATTTGTCGGCTTTTAATTGCTTTTAATTGATTCTGTGATTTAACTACTTAAAAAACTAAAAGTAGTTGCAGATTCACAGTTTGCTATTTTGAGTAAATTTTGCGGATTAATGAATGCAGCAATGTGTGAAGCAATTACATTTGTTGGTGTTTAATTGCTTTCTCGGGAGGGTTTTTGTCCGCAGTTGCAGATTCACAGTTTGCTATTTTGATACATATTATTGTATGCCATTAACTAGTTAATTGTTATGATTAGCTGATTAGTGGGCCTAAATAACCGAATCATTGACATATTTGACAATACAGTTAGCTTTATATATTGTCCGCAAAAATGCAATTGAAAAAGTTACAGTCAAAGCTAAATTAAATTAGTAATTAAGACAAATTAGTTACATGCTCACAAATTGTAAGTTGTTAACAGAATTTTACTTTCATTTTCGAAAAGTTTTCAGAAACTTTCCGGAAAGCACGTTTTTTGCATGAATGAGCGTATGACGCGATTAAACGTTGCACTGTATAGTATTGCATTCAATCTAAATTTAAATTCACTTGTCTATAAATGGCCTCATTTTATGTTTTTATTGATGTTGTTATTATATTGGATTATCGGATATATATGCACATTAGAAAGCGGTTTGTTAACAGTTAATGGATACACATTTTCTTTCAAATTCACACCCCTGAAAACACAATACACACAATGGGTACTTTAATCGGAATAATGAATGCAACACTAAGTGTTTCTTTTACGGGACGGTTTTTGTCCGGTCCCGTTTTTTTATGGGAGGATTTTTGTCCTCCTCCGTTTTTTTCATGGGAGGGTTTTTGTCCGCCCATGTTTATTCATGGGAGGGTTTTCGTCCGCCCCCTATGAAAATGACAGGAGGGTTTTTATCCGGGAGGGGTTTTGTCCGTATTCCTACAACTTTGCACTTAACCATTTCCCACTCAGAGGCAAATTGATAATGCCTATGTGCAAACAGCATAAAACCAGAACAGCCTGCAAGTAACTCGCAGTCTGTTCAGGCTTAATGCTGTTTGCTGCCCATCAATATCTAAGTAAAGTGTTGGTAATGAAGCCTTTAAAACTTGAATCTAGTAAGAAAGGTCTTTAATGAATTAAATTTAACTTTCTAAGGGACTACAAACACGTCAAAATACGTATCTAAGTGGTAAAGGGTAATGGCATATATATATGAACCTCAATCTGGGAAAACGGGACTTAACCCTTTGCATGCTGGGAAATTTGTCGTCTGCTAAAATGTCGTCTGCTGAATTTCTAAAATTAGCATTTTCTTCGATTTTATTTCAAAGAATACTATCAGAATAGCAAACAGTTTGGATCCAGATGAGACGCCACAGAACGTAGCGTCTCATCTGGATCCAAACTGTTAGCAAAGGCCATCAAAATTCGGTTCCCGCACTGAAAGAGTTAAGGCATGTGCTTTACGTGTTGCCTCTTATTAGCCTGTGCAGACTTCACATAAATAATGCTATTTAAACAGATCAAATTTATATGTGACCAACAGATATCTCCTGACATGAAGTAAATTGGAAAAAGATGTTTACAATGGTGGTTTAAATATTGTAACTTTTTTTATTTTCTTATGGTAAATATAAATTCTGATCAATAACACCAACATATTTCCATATTACTCCATTAATTAGTTCCATATTACTTGATTTTCTGTTTAGTCCACCAGTGTTATTTCACAACTTTGTTTTGAAGTCAAGGTGTGAAGTCACTGAGAACCCCTTATTGACACCTTTTGTCTCCAAGTGGTCCCTAAATATCTGTATATTCAAAATATCCCAGAAAGTGAAAATGTGGGTCACTAAGAGTGGAAGTTAGGTGACACATAGGGATAACATATATATCTGTGTATTGTGTATGAACAACATGTCAAGGGTGTCACATGGTAGCATTGATTGTAGAACTAACAAAAGTGGGGCACTGATACCCATTGGAAAGTGGGCGGGGCACTCTGAAGATTGAAAACAACTTAAAAAAATTATATATAGGGGTCAATTTTTAAAAGTGATGAACATGTATGATTAAATTTCATTGTAAAATATTGTGGGTGTGAACTGTTTTTTACTATACTTGTTGCATGGATGATTCTTGTCAGTCGAAGATGGACAAAGAAGAGGTATGTACTTAAATACTTTATATCTTGTTGAAGATGTAGCATATATATTATAAATACTAATAGCGTTATTTTTATGTTATATAATGCCATTTGACCTTAATCTTTGAACTGCAAATAAAAGTAGTCACAAATTGTGAGTCCATCTAAAGGTTCATTATATTTTGTTTTGATTTCTGATGTTTATACATATCTAAGAAAATGTTGTATATCATGTATGTGTATTATGTTATGTTAAAGGGATCTTTTCACCGTTTCGTAAATTGACAAAATTGAAAAAAGTTGTTTCAGATTCGCAAATTTTCGTTTTAGTTATGATATTTGTGAGGAAACACTATTACTGAACATTTACCATAGTCCAATATAGCCATTATATGTATCTTTTGACGATTTAAAAACCTAAAAATTATAAAGCGTTGCAACGCGAAACGATTGAATAATTTGGAGAGTTCTGTTGTTGTCGTTTAAATTTACGAAAACTACGAAGATTGCTTATATAACGTATAAAATACTTAAACTGTGTATACCCGGCGGAATATCCGAGAGGGCTAATGCGTTTTTACTTCAGACTAATTCCAGGACTCCGGGGGTCACTGGTACGAGCCCTAGTACCGGCTACTTTTTTTTCCTTTTTTTATATTCTTGATTTTTTACTGCAGCTTTTAAGATTCAATGTTTACATTTATCAATATAAAGCATTTAATGACAAACTTCAAAATATGCCAAAATCTGTGAAAAGGCCCCTTTAATACACATACCTGTGTATATTTAAAAATGTACATTTAATAATTTGGGAAATGTATATTTAAAAGTTTGGAAAATGAAAATAAAAAAATACAAAAGTGGTTTATTTGGTAGACTTTAATTTGCCATTTGTTATACATTTGTTATACATTGGCATTTTTGCTTGTTGATGACCATGGATGGAGTGAATAAATGCCAATGTTATTAAACATCTCGTCTTATTGTAAGATTGCACATCTGATGTAGACAGTTTTTATTTGTGAGCGGTAGCTAAAAAATAATGCAGACCCAATTTTGCAAATCAGCATGGGCTTAGCTACGCTAGGAACCGTATCCCGTGACTGCCTGTGTGGATAACTGCAGTAACATTAGGCATACGAATGTTAAAAGCGTCTGCTCTAACCACCGCATCTGCCTGCGTGTACATAACATCTTGTAAAACAATGTTGGCCAGTCTAGTGTTTATCATTGAAATCTGTACATATTGGCTGGGAAAATGGGGCTTAATGCATGTCAAATAAGATTAGCCTGTGCACACTGATAAGCTGTATCAATGATTTGGAAAGAAAACACATCTCGACCTGTGTTTTAAGACACACTCTTTATAAATTTGAATGGGTTGTGGTCATTTCAAACTTGAATTATAAAAAACTATAACATAATTTGGGAACTGAGTTGCGTCTAAGATTATACAACAGCGAACAAATGCAGTGCCTTTAGTGCTTTCATTGTAAAACTAGATTAACCATAATAACTTAAGGTGATATGAAGTTTAGAGACACTCTAAAAATATTTATTTGACAGTCAGATATGGGCATGTAATTTTTATAGTGTCAACACGAACTCTAGATGAGAAGGATATGAAACGGGACCGTATCAGCAAATATCTTGTCGTAACTAAGTCATGTGACCGGTAGCTATCGATTAGCGTACATCGAAGTGCCAAGGTTATACATTTTGATGTAGCCACTTACGTCTTTTATAAATTATACTTCATTTGTCGGCCAATTTTGACAAATTATATATCATAAGAAAGCATCTGTTACTAAGTTTTCAGATATATAAATATATATTATGTTTTTCTTTTGATTTGGGCAGTCTGGCTAGTTATAACTTTAAGTTTTGCAAATATCACACCGTTTGAGAATCTAGATTTACGGTTGACATGTTCGCACTTTATACCGATTTTTAGCGTTTATATTTGGAGTTCAGTTTTAATAATTACATCTTGTTTAGGAGAATATAATTCTGTATACGATAGAAAAAAATGGTTTTAAAAATGAAAGTAAGTAAGGAATGAAGGCGTACGAAAGTTTAATGCGCTATGAATCCATTAATAACAATGGAAATATACTTAAAGTTATATATTTTTGAAAGTGGAATTAATAAGCAACAATATAACGTATAAACCAATAAAATCGGATGATTAGTTTTTGCATAAAATTGAATTTACTACAGTAAAGGTCAAATACTCTATTCAACTCGTGTCAATATACGCTCCATGGTGTCAAGTGTACCATAATCTGCCATGTTGTATAGTATAAATTACTTCAATAGGACTTCCCAGCTTTGCCAATTTTTACCTAAAAAGATGTAAAACAAAAAAGTTAAAACATTATGATATCCTTATGTCATAAAAACTGTTGACATGTAAACTATGTGTAAACAAATGGTTATTTACTGAATCACACAAATGTCCACAGTCCTCAGGCATTCATCTGTAAGGTGTTATGGCCTTAACCCAATTTTAAATACTCCATTAAGTGTCACTATCTAAGAGTGTCCCAAAACTTTGAGTGATAAAAATTATGCTTTTCTGATTTACTCAAAAAGTTTATTTACCGGTACATAGTTAAGTTATCACTTTTACAATATTATTTATTAATTAAATATAACCAATTACCTTCTTTATCTGCCTTTAAGAAACACACCTTTTAGAAATGTGGCATTAGTATGTTGGCTATGTATCTTTCAGAGGTGTGGCCTTAAGTCTAAGAGTTGTGGCTCTTCAGTCTATAGTTGCCATTTTGGTTGTTTCTTTGCTATAAAACCAACAGTTTTCATCCAGTCTAAATCTATTCTGCTGTAAATGTATGTCTTTTTAAAGCCAAGTGTTATTTTCTACCGAATAGTTTCAGAAACTGTCACTTTATCATATCAATTTTGCTTTTTAATTCACCTGAGCAATATATATTATGTTATCATAAATGCTCCGTTGTTTCAAATTTAATTGTCAAACTACCAGCAATTATTAATTGGGACGATAGCACCATATGGTCAAATGTGTCATAATAGTCTCTCCGTATTTAAGGTACATTACAAGAAACTAGTTATACTTTTCATTAAATCATAAAACATAATTATTTACAAAAAACATTATGATTTAAAGATCATGAGAACACCAGGGCGCCATGTGGACTTCCAGAAGGGAATAACCATCCTAAAACTACCAGACCTGGATCTCATAGAAACCGAAGATGCCAATCCAAACAAAGAGATGTTGGCGGGTTACAGACTATCAGCCAGGGATGGTCCAGCTGTGTCATCGAGCCACAGATGGCATGTGGTGGCATCACTGAATGGTTCTGCTGTGTCACATGACCTAGAAACTCATGCGGTGACATCCCCTCTTGAGAAGAAGAAAAACTGGTCTAAAGGAATTCATGAAATAATACTCAATGCTTTGCCTCCATCAGACAGAAATGTTCAGCATGATTTACATCTGCCAGAAGCATCAGTGTCAACCAAGACTGACAGTATTGATAAGAGGAATTTGAGAAGTGAACTGGTATCATTGTCAGAACTAGAATCCAACACATGGAATTTTCGGGCAGCAAATAAAACTTTTGCAATAGGGAATCAGAAGGATGAGATGCATGAGATAGGACCAGCATTGCATGCTGGGCTTCCATCAGTGCTGTCTGCGTCACGCAGTATCCTGGCCAGAGGGTCTGTGGCTGTGGCCATAAATGACTACCACGCCTCCGGGAAGGGGAACCATCCTCCAGCTGAGGCTTACAGCAGTAACTGTGTGACGTTATATGCCTTGGAACATGAGGTTGCAGATGAGCAGCACATTGTGGAGACAAATTGGTCGGAATTTTGCAGTAACCAATTGGCCAGAAAAGCAGGATTGCCTACAAGCCCTCTTCCACCAAAGAAAAGACGTCTGGATTTTTCTGAGTCATCGAAGGTGTCTGTACAAAAGAAAGAGTGTAAAGAAGTGTCAAAGGAATCCTTTTGTGAAGCACCTAGTGTGGACAGTTTGAAGAAAAGTGGTGGACTTGATGGGAATGCTTGTGTAGAATTGTATGCAAATTCCACTGCTAGCAGTGTGGGGTCCGGCTTCGCTGATGGACAAGTTAAAGGAAGATCAGAATCCAGAAGAGCTATGGAATCCCAGATCACAATAAATCAAGCATGTCGTAACATTATGAAGCATTTGGATAATGTAGTGATACCCATACTTGAGGATGTGTCACATGTTCAGTATACAGGTGTCAAGTTTGCTGAGGCAAAGCCATGTGCAATGATACCGCTTACAGAGAACCTGTCTGAACTGTCCTCTCAGGTATCAGTTGGTTTGTCTGATCATGCAAACGAGAGAACTGCTCGACCAAACACTCGGCAACCTGACGCAATCATTCCTTCAGTGGCTGAAACGGTAGGGGAACCACTGACTCCCAAGGCTGGTAAAACTTTGAATGGCTCTGTTTCCATGACAGCAAATCATAACACTGAGGAAGACATCGCTGTGGCGGAAAATGTTCACAACTATTACAACTATGAGTTCAGAGCAAACACCAGAAGAGTGGGTGAAACTGCATCACCATTTCTTGATGACAGACTCAAGAACGTCAAAGCCTACAGAATCTCTGGGTATGTGTCAGAAAACTATGTGAAAGTTGTGGTGAGGATGTCACAAAATGGATTAAATAGATCTCCTTGTGTATTTGACGGTAATGATAATTTTGATCTGCAAGCAGTTGGAAAATGTAGAAAATCGAGCCCGGCAATATTTGCGCGAGATCTCGTATTCCGTGTGTTCACACTGAAGGAGTTACAAAATGGGTTGCCAAGTGACTCGGACAAGAAGTTACAAGCAATCCAGAAATGTGTGAAGAGAGAATTCCCTGACTGTGGTACTGATATTTGGAAGAAGAAGTGTTTGCCGAGGATAAAAGGCTCTCTGAAGACCCTCTTCTCTCATAGAGTGAAGATTGTGCAGAAGTTATTGGACTCTAGTGTGAAAAAGTGAAGTGCTAAGTAGAAATGCTAAGAATAAGGCCTGAAAGCTTCATCTAAGTAAAAGTTAATTACATAAAATTATACAATTCTATTCCAGTTTTTTTAATTTTATTTTCATTTCTATGCTTTATAACAATAAATAGAAATTGCTTTTGAATTTGAATGTACAACATTAATTTTCATTCAAATATATTTTTTTTAATAGTTCATTTTTGAGCTTTGTTGGATTAAGAGCCAAGATGGCAAAAAGTGTTCTTTTGTCAGTTTGACAAGATTGTTTGCAGTAAATGCTGGGCATTCTGTTTCATTCATACACAAAGGGGAAAAATACTGACCTTATATTTGTAATCATACTTTAAACTCAATAAGTATAGAACACAAATCAAATTGACAAAGGACAACTTTTTGTTTCTCCTATTGTTAGTCTGTAGATTATGCATATGATATTCTACATGTAGGCTTCATAATGTTTGATAGAGTACGTCATGCTGAAATGGGTCTCAGGCCATATGCAGCCAGTGTCTAGACCTGGACTGCATAAGAACCATTTTAGTATGAAGCAAGTCAATTAAGAGATAAGGTGTAAATATATAATTATCAGGTGTTTAAACAAATGTTCTTAATATGTGTATGAATACAAAGGTTACTGTTTGATATGCAGGATTATTTATTTTGTATCCCTTATATAAATATTGATCTATTTTGATTATTAACCATAATATCATACATTTGTAATCACAGTTAAAAGAAAATAATATATTTATTAAACAGTTACACAGTTTCCGAAGCAGTTTCTGTGTTGGTTTTTTGGGTGTGTGATCCCTACTTCCCATGCAGTTCACATCATTATAAAGCAAACAATCATTAAAACTACTTTTCTGTTACATATTAAGGGCAATTACCATTAATTATTGTATGTTATTCAAGTAAATTAAATTGATAGCAAATAAAATTAAAGAAAAATTACTTTGCAAAAACACCTTATGATTTTGAGCTACTCTGTTTTATACTTAAACACAGACAATATTTACTACAGACTATGATATATTTTAACGCAGATATCTCTGATTTCATTACTAGTCGAAATGAGGAGTAGATTATTGTAGAATGAGTATTAATATGTACAATCAAAACCCAAAGGCTCAAACTTGTTTGACTCAAATTTCCAGGTTGGTTAAAGTCTCCTTGACTCCTTGAAATACTCTGTGCGTCAGACTGTCAGTTTGTCTGTTTGTCAGTCCATCACACTTTTCTGGATCATACCATAACTTTAAAAGCCCTTCATATTTTTTCATGAAACTTAAAACATTGACAGATGACAATATGGAGATTATGCACATCAATTCATTTTGTTCCTATGTCGAGAATTCTGGTTGCTATGGCAACAAATAAAAAAAAATTCTGACAATGATGGAGTTTCACCGGTACGGGACCATTTTGCTTGGCAATCTCTTGTTTTTAGCTGGACTATTATATATAAAATATATATTGTGGAGCTATCCTACTCACCCGGGCGTCAGCATTAGCGTTAGCGTCTGCGTTAGCGTAAGCGTGCAAATTTTAAAGTTTTCGTTCTATCCCAAATATTTTCTTGTCCCTTGACATATTGCTTTCATATTTTGCATACTTGTTAACCAACATGACCCCCAACCTATAAACAAAGGCAGACAACTCTTTCAAGCATTTTGTCATAATTATGGCCCCTTTTCCACATAGAATATGCAGCAAATGTTAAAGTTTGCGTACTACCCCAACTATTTTCAATGTCCCTTGACATATTGCTTACATATTTTGCATACTTGTTAACCATCATGACCCCAACTTATAAACAAGAGCAGGCCGCTGTATCAAGCATTTTGACATACTTATGGCCCCTTTTACACTTATATAATTGAATATTTTGCTTAAATTGCCATAACTTCTTTATTTGTGATCACATTTTTTTATTACTTTCACAAAACAACACTTACCTGAATACCACAATGGATTCCAACCAAACAATTCCCCACGCCCCTACCCAGAATCCCTCCCCCCACCAACCTTCCCCCCCCATTTTTTTTTTAAAACATCATCTAATAAATTACCACACCCCACATTATACCCCCCTCTCACCCCCCCTACCCCCACCCTACCCTACCCCCCCCACCCAATTTTTTTTTTTAAACATCATCTAATAAATTACCCCACCCCACATTATACCCCCCTCTCCCCCCTCCCAAGAATTTTTTTTTTTCCTTTTTTTTTTTTGAAAGATTGTCTAATAAATTATTGAATATGAACAATTTCCCCATGATGGCTTACGTTATACTGTCAAGCACTCGAATGGTCCTCTGACAGCTCTTGTTTCTAAAATCAAGTTAATTGGGGCTGACAGGTATGTACTGGTCTGTGCATCATGTTGTCAATTGAATTTGTTTTTGTTTAACTTCAAATTATTTTTATGATAATTTGGTAGAAATAAGAACTTCCAATCAAGGTTTAAAGTTTCCACCTGTCCATGCCAAATATCTATTTTTATAGGGTGGGGGAATGGCCTATGAAAAGTATCTGCATACTTTAAGCGGTAGATGCCAAGTAGGGCAGTTGTAAGGCGAAGGGATAAATATGCGCAAAGAGTACTGGTAAATTGTTCAGCAGAAGTATGAGAAAGTTACCAAACTACAACTACATCATTGAAATACCGTTGAATAGTGCCTTATATAATATATAAGAAAAAAGTGAAATATTCCTCTTCAATAGGTTGCTGTCACGTACTGGATATGGCATCCTCCAAGTGATCAGGAGGATCGAGTTCCATCAGGGAGCATTGTGAAGTTCTTTCCAGATGGCAACAAGTACTTGGGAAATGGACTTGAGTGCATCAATAATTATCAGCATTCTTTACAATCAAGCTCAATTTTGACAACATTTTTTTCCTTTGGTAGGTGCCCAGGGGATATGCTGAGTACGAAGCCCTCCACACAGCATCTGATTCAACAGGAGTTTGATGAGCATGGTGATAGCTATGTGGAGGACACAGATCCAGACTGCTTGAAACAAATCATGGCTAATATCACTGTTGTATGTTTCATCGTCCTTTATTTGGAATTTCCTATAAATTATAAGGAAAAATCAATAAAAATTGTCTGTAAAAATTAATTGTATTTGTTTTTTCACTGTATCTTGTTTTTCCTTGTTCCTTGATATTATTCAACAGCGGGTCAACACTATGGGAAAAATATTGTATCATTTAATTTCATTATTTAGACATAATTAAGCAAAAATGGTTCAAGGTTAAAATCTTTAGAAAAGCACAGAATACAGTGTATAATTAGTTATGGTAGATTATCAGATTTGTTATGCCATGAATGATGATAAGTGAATATAAATATAAACTTTCTCTGTTCTCCTTTGTAATGAAATCAATAATATGCAGAAACAAACAATTAGCCTTTGTTTATTAAAGTATATATCATGTATAAAAAGAAACATGTGCTACACACACATTTTAAAAGTAGCCATTTGGAAATGTAGAGCCATTTGTTACTTTTTTGTCAATGTCTTAATTAATGTATTTATACCTTGGAAGTCAGTTTTGAAAAGATTTTTTTTTATGTTTTGACCATTGCTGGCTTCAAGCACTGACTTTTGCAATTACCATAAATCTGTGATTTCTTAAAGAATCAAATATTGATAATGGTCAATCATTTTTTGCTTTGCTAATTAATGCACACGACTTGTCCACTGAATGTTCCAGAAACCGTCAGATAAGCTGAGTAACCATGACATTGCAGAGCTAGAAGAGAAATACTTCCCAGACGAATCGCCGTACGGTCTGTTCAGAACCTGCAAGTATGTAGCAAAGTGTGAATCTCCTGAACATTTATAAAGGAGATACAATTGTCTCATGCACAGCAATCCTTACTGGTATGTGCATCAGTTCACCTTACAAGCCAAGGGATAATATTAGTTACATGGATTGTTACTGAAACTTAATTGGTCATTGTGACATTGTCAGATTGGGTATTACTTAAATGTACCCAGGGTACTCTTATGTTTACTTAAATGTACCCTGGATACTCTTATGTTTACTTAAATGTACCCAGGGAACTCTTATGTTTACTTAAAGGTACCCTGGATACTCTTATGTTGACTTAAATGTACTCTTACATATACTTAAATGTACCCTGCATACTCTTAAGTATACTGAAATGTACCCTTGTACCCTTACATATACTTAAATGTACTCAGGTACTATTAAGTATACTAAAATGTAACCTGAGTACTCTTATGTATACTTCAATGTACCTTGGGTAATCTTGAATATACTTAAATGTACCCCTGGAACTCTTACATATACTTTAATGTACCTCGGGTAATCTTAAGTATTCTTAAATGTACCCCAGCTACCGAAAATAAACTGAAGCATATCCCGGATTTCTAACGTTAAATTGGTGGTTGTGTGCTTTTTTATGCTCCCCGAAAATGTTTTCGGCGGAGCACATAGTTGCCAGTTTGTAGTTCTGTTACTCCTTACTTCCTTCCTTCCGTCACACTTTTGCTACCGTTTCTCATAGCGCCTTCAATACTTTACCAATTGCTTTCATATTTGGCATGTAGGTACCTTGCATGAACCTCTACCTTTTGATGAGGTTTGAGGTCACTGGAGTCAAGGTCAATGTCACTGAGGCTAATAATACACTTCTTTCTGTCACATTTTTTTGCTACCGTTTCTCATAGCGCCTTCAATACTTTACCAATTGCTTTCATATTTGGCATGTAGGTACCTTACATAGACCTCTATATTTGATGAGGTTTGAGGTCACTGGTGTCAAGGTCATCGAGGCTAATAATACATTTCCTTCCGTCACACTTTTGCTACCGTTTCTCATAGCGCCTTCAATACTTTTCCAATCACTGTCATATTTGGCATGTAGGTACCTTGCATGGAACTCTACCTTTTGATGAGGTTTGAGGTCACTGGGGTCAAGGTCACCGAGGAAAGTTATACACTTCCTTCCGTCACACTTTTCCTACCGTTTCTCATAGCGCCTTCAATACTTAACCAATCGCTTTCATATTTGGCATGTAGGTACCTTGCATGGACCTCTACCTTTTGATGAGGTTTGAGGTCACTGGGGTCAAGGTCGAGGTCACCGAGGCTAGTTATACACTTCCTTCCGTCACACTTTTGCTACCGTTTCTCATAGCGCCTTCAATACTTTACCAATCGCTTTCATATTTGGCATGTAGGTACCTTGCATGGACCTCTACCTTTTGATTAGGTTTGAGGTCACTAGGGTCAAGGTCGAGGTCACCGAGGCTAGTAATACACTTCCTTCCGTCACATTTTTGTTACCGTTCCTCATAGCGCCTTCAATACTTTACCTATCGCTTTTATATTTGGCATGTAGGTACCTTGCATGGACCTCTACTTTTTGATGAGGTTTGAGGTCACTGGGGTCAAGGTCGAGGTCACAGAGGCTAATAATAGACTTTCTTCCTTCACATTTTTGCTACCGTTTCTCATAGCGCCTTCACTATTTTACCGATCTCTTACATATTTGGCATGTAGGTACCTTGCATAAACCTCTATCTTTTGATGAGGTTTGAGGTCACTGGGGTCAAGGTGAAGATCACCGAGGCTGATTATAGATTTTTTTAGGTGGTTATTAACACATAGATTGACAAAGCACATCATCGGGGAGCATCCATCAGTTTCACTGATATTCTTGTTTTCAAATAATGTCATATTTATGTCAGTATTCTTTATAATAGCCCATTGATTATCAAAACTCCTACTCATGTTGAGGCAGGTTTTGTTCAAAGAACAAACGTTTCGTATTCCATAGAACGTTTTACACCATTGAATTTTTGGCTGGATTAAAACTGAGGTACAGTCGTAATTGGCTGGGTACGTGTTAGTAAATTTTCAGTACCTGGGTTACATGTAAGTGGTACCTGAGCCGACAATGATCAAGCATTACTGACCCTGTAGTGTATGGTGTTGAATGTTCTATGTAAATTGATATTGGGTGAGACTGTAGCTTGGGAGGTCGGTAAGAAGCCATGTAACACATTTATCTTACCAAGTACCGTTTTGTCTCCTTAAAGGTTTAAAAGTGAGGAAAGTTCGCTATATTGTAACCTTGTGACATCATTTTATTTTTTAAAGTAACTGACCTTATATAGAAAATGATCAGCGTGTGAACTGGCTTTGCCAATGAAAAGAGCATGTATTCTGGACAAGCTATGATTAATAGACAATACTAAGTAAGTGTTGGATAAAGCATTTATTTTGGCTTGAAATACTGGCCGGGAGAGCGAATTGTGTCAAACCATTCTGAGGTTTGAGCCTAAGAAAAGGTACTTATATTTACATCCTACAATTTCTATTTACCCCATAAGTTCTATCATTTGTACTGGGTTTTATGCATATTTAACATGTCACCACAATGAATGTCTTTAGCAGATTATGGATTTTGTATTCATTTGGCTTTTTCCAAGTGAGGTTTGATAACCTATGGACTTCACAGGTCGTTTTTTATATGCCCGTTTTTTTAAACAAGACGTATTATAGTTTCACCCTTGGCGGGCGGGCGGGCTGCGTTCACAGCAGTGTCCGCTCTCTAATTCAAATAGTTTTCATCCGATCTTCACCAAACTTGGTCAGAAGTTGTGTCTAGACAATATCTAGGTCAAGTTCGAATATGGGTCATGCCGGGTCAAAAACTACGTCACGGGGTCACTTAGTGCATTTCAAGGATTAAGCATGGTGTCCGCTCTTTAATTGAAATAGTTTTCACCTGATCTTCACCAAGTTTGGTCAGAAGTTGTGTCTAGATGATATGTAGGTCAAGTTCAAATATGGGTCATGCGGGGTCAAAAACTAGGTCACAAGGTAACTTAGTGCATTTCAAGCATTTAGCATGGTGTCCACTCTCTAATTGAAGTAGTTTTCATCTGATCTTCACCTAATTTGGTCAGAAGTTGTGTCCAGATGATATGTAGGTCAAGTTCGAATATGGGTCATGCCGGGTCAAAAACGAGGTCATGAGGTCACTAAGTGCATTTCAAGCATTGAGCATGGTGTCCAAAACCTTCGAACAGGCGCATCTTGTGACAGTTTGGCACTCTTGTTATTTGTGTCATGACATTCGTGGAATGGGAGTCATAATAAATGAAAATTTCTAAATATATGTTAAATATCAGGTCAGTCAATGGGGTGAGCAATTATTATGTAATGAACCTGATAACTAAAACAAGAGGAAACATTGTAGTCTATTAGTATACATGTTCTGTGTTGATTCAGTAAATCACTTTAATTTAACCTTTTTCATCTAAAAAGCAAATATTTTGGATTCGTACCTGAATAATAATGATTTGTATTGATAAGGATTATGACAAATAATTCTGAAAAAAAAAAGAAACAGAACACTACAGATTTGTCTTGATCAAGATACAAGCTGTTAGAATGTTATATTTTTTAATAAAACATAATTTGAGCTTGCTTATATCAATTACTACAATGTGGATATAGAATATTTGTGCGTAATTGACTACTTATTCATTCCCTTGCAGACTATACATGGACAGCAATGCTGTGGTGGGAGAGGCCGGTACCCACATCAAGGACAGCTCCCTGGACTTCCTCACCCTGGAGTTACGGTTCTTTGGTGCGGAGATCTCAACTACCCTCTCTCCTGACCTCACCCATGTCATGGTGGACACCAGGTGGGCACTGTAGACTTTCTGTAGGATAATCACCTGTTCACTTGAAAGAGAGTTAAAATGTTTGCTACACTTACGTTTTTCATAAGCCCACATAATAAACACACCAAATCTGTGGGCTGTCTGGGTTTATTTAATTGATGTCTTTTTTTCTTTGGTTTTGCTACTTATTAATTCCTAGGCGGAATTTAATATCACTTTGGATTATCATTCCCCATGATAAGACAATGTGTACACCCCCATGCTTCAAGGTCAAAAGTCAAGGTCACAATTCAAGGTTAAAGGTCATGTAGTTTTATGCCCCAGACAAGAATATGCTTTTATCATACCACCGCATTGATATCTGCCTGATATAACGTTGCCTGATATATTTTTTTATATCATGGTCAACAGGAAGTTCTTATATCAGTCAATGTTTGGAGTTACGTGGGATATGCAAAAAAATCAACTATTTCTATTAACGTGAATCAGGTTCAACAAAACAAACAATTTGATACCAAGAACGTACATATTTTATTCTAGTTTCGAGTCATAAATGATAAAAACGTTTATTTTTTTTAATCACCACATCCTGCACTACAGTTAAATGACGTCATCAATGGGACAATAATTCTTAAATATCGACATAGTCATAACACTCGTGAGTGTTGCACAGAAAGTTAAGACGAATGATAACTATATGCTAATCCTCAACTATTTAAACAAAGGATTTAACACGCTTATGTCAATATTGACACCTGGCATCATCAAAATGTCAATTTCAATACACATCTCCAAAATGGCGTCTCCAAACTATTCGATGAAGTGTGTTTTCTGATTAAATTATTCGCTGCAGTCCATTTCTGATCTCCAATTCAAGACACTTATAATTAAAGCGGGTGTACTCTTCCCATTCGTAGTGCAAACTACTTTTTTCTCTATACGATGTTTAAAATAAGCGATTATTCGTGTCTTTTGTTCGAACGCCGTTGCTACATGAATGTCAACGTGTTAAAGCCGGAGCAATAAAATCAGCGTACATTTTTAATATTTTTAATATAAAAACAATGGAGTGTTTTGCAGATTTTTTTGAAAGTGTGGTACGATAAACAGAAAAACAGGTTACTGTCCCATCGTTTTGTAATATATCAGGCTCGGCACGAATAAAATAACGGCTCGGCAAGCCTCACTGTTATATTATTCTTAGCCTCGCCTAATATATTACAAAACGATGGGACAGTAACCTGTTATTCTCTATCTGGACATACAACAGATCATGGAGCAGTCTTTATCCGAATAAATAAATATATGATGATTATAACGTGTATTGATGGTATATAAGAGTGGGTTTGGTGGTTATCAGGTGTGCATGTGGCTACTTGCATGAGATAATCATAAGTTGTTTCCCATTAAGTAATCACCAACATTCTTGTGAGTTGTCATAGACACCAGATGATTTTTTTCCAGTTTTTGCATGATATTTATAAATTATAAAACTTATTCCAGAATGAATTCAACATTAATGACAAATCTGCATTTAATGTAAAAACATGTTAAAATATCCATACAAAAATGATAATATTCTTATAAATTTATATATTCAAGCATGTATATCTTTCAGAGACACCAGTCGTGTTCCAGAAATTAAACTTGAGAGACGCAGTCGAGCACGCAAATTCCACATAGTTACAGAGGCCTGGGTACGCGCCTGCATGGACGAGGGCGGGCTGGTGAATGAGAGGACGTATGAACCCTGACAATCAGTAAATCAGCAGAGGTCCATGTGATTATGATGGGCCCTGTGAACTAGTTGAACGAATTACCAAGGCAGCTTCATTAACAGAATTGTTTTAAAAAAAATACAGTGAATAATTGTCAGATACTCATGGCAAGTGATTATGCTTCCCTCTTAGAAAAGGATAGTTAAATTATTATTACCCTTCGAGTGTCTGATGATACAGTTGTTAGCTTGTTTTCAATCATTCAGAAATTGTAATAAACATTACTGATGATTTATTTGCATGTTTAATTTTTAAGGAAGTTTGTTTTTAGAGTTTGTGATAAAGTGTTGCCATTTGTTTCTCTGTGATTCTGCAATATACTTAATATAATGCTTAGTCATTTGTTCTTAGTTAATTTGTATGTGTTTTTGTAAGCATGTTTGAATATTTGTGAAGTAACTTTTAAATGATATAGTCCTGTACCTGGTATGTGGACCCGTTTGCAAAATGTAGTTGAGGGCGTTTCTCAGTGGAATTGAGTTTATGGGTTAGTAGACATGCAAAAAAACCGAGGTGCTTGTCTGGCATCATGCCACGTTTTTGCTATAATCGATTCAAAGATGGCCGCCATTGACATAATACAATTTGTTCTTTTTTTAACCGTAACAACAAAATACATTTATAATAAATATATATACTGACTAAATATAGTGTTAAGGATCAATTTATGTTGTCAATGTATCTTTTCAAAGTCAGTATGACCTTGAAACGGCATGTACAAGGTCATTTTGTCTTTAATCCCGCTCAGTCCTTTGATTCTCAGATTCGTTGATTTGCTGAATTGACAGCTCCAATTTTACTAAAATGTAACGCTTATTTATGCAGTTTTAAATTGTCAAATGTTTTTTTGCATATGGTATTTGTATTAAAATCTATAAAAATATGCAATAAAACCATTCTTCTTTATAGATTATCATTTAATTTTATGCTCATTAATGCATTTTGATTGCAAACATTGATCCGATCATATTATTTACAAATGCGGAAAAGTCACGGTAATGCAAAATGCGAGTCTGTTAACCACTGCATGCTGGCTGTTATATTGATAAACTTTGGTTTATTTAGTTTGTTCTCATGTTTGATTAATTGACTTTGTTGCTCTGATGCTAGTGTTAAATGTTTACATTTCTACAATCTCTGTTTATCAGAGAAAATGTCAACGCAGTATCTCTTTTTGAAATAATACAGACAATACAGACATCTGCATGTAGCTACTACCATTGAAGATTCCATGCAAATATTTGCTGAATATGACTGCATTAACTACTTGCGTTACGGTTCATGGTACCTAGAACAAATAAAGGTAATGGAGTTCACACATCCTGAGCTTTATCGGCGCTTTTCCATTGGTCAATGGGTTGTTCGAGACCGCCCAGGCTGGTTTTGCAGTGTTGCAGGTGATATGAAGGTTGAGCAGACTATTCAGAGAGTATGAAAGGGTCCAGGAGGTCACTATGTTGTAGGAGAGACACGCAATGCTGGTGCAGTAGCAGAATTTGAGCTTTTGTTCCATAAGATAGGGTCCATCACCAGCCTCCTCAATCTTCTAACCACCAACAAGCCGATGGATCACACAGAATGTCATCTTCAGCATTTGCTGAGCGCCACTCGTCGTCACTCGTTCAACCACAATGTAGAAATGTTGTTGGACTATGTGCTCGAACGTCAGAACCCATACATAGTGACATTCAGTGTTCCAGTTCCACTTCACAATTTACAGACAAAACTGGCTGTTGACAAAGAGGTTGCTGTACGGCTTCTCAAATGTATTGAAAATGGTGAACGTGTTTACCGCGCATACAGGCAGGAGAGAATAGTTGAGAAAGCCAAAAAAATCGGTTCCACCATTTCAAAGACAAAGCTTCCCAAGTTCACTGACCATCTTAAACAGTCATTATTGACATCGAAAGCTATTCTTAAGGAACGGAAAGCCCCGTCATCCAAAGATATGGCAGATGCACAGAGGAGCATGGACATTGCAAAGGAACGAGGCATGTCCCTCAAGCAGATATTATCTCATGATTTGATTTCTTCATCTCCATTATTTGATGGTGACCTCCCAGCCCATGTTAATAAATCAAAACTTATTGGGGAAATTGAATCTAGACTGGACCTCAGTAAATGGAGTCAGGAATCTCTTCTTCCCACTCATGTCATTGTGGACTTCATGTCTAAGATGCGACAGATGCCTCTTGAAAAATTTTCCACTCTGGGTGGTGCAATCAATGCTGTCATCAACTCAGCGTCAAGCATATTTGAGGGGCCAGAGTGCATTCATCTTGTACTAGACTCATACATTGAAATGTCTTTAAAGGAAGGTGAACAGCTGCGGCGCGGAGACGAAGCAACAGGTATTGCAATTATTGACATGAGCAGAGACACACCAATCCCACAACAACTTAATAAATTCTGGGCATCCGAGGAAAATAAGCGTAATCTTCAACTATTGGTAAGGGATATAGTGTGCAATGACGTCTGTGCCAACCCTATCATTGCAAGTTCAGTTGTCTCTGACAATGAAGCTCTTCCAGCAATTAAGTTTGGTAATGAAGACATTCCTGAACTGTTAAACTGGATTGAGGAGGCCGATGCCAGGGTAGTGGCTCATGTTGAGTGGGCTGCTCGTATCAAACAGTGTCAAAGAGTTGTTGTGATGTCAAACGACACCGACAGCTTTGCATTATTGCTTCACTTCACTCCATATTTCCAGACACTCGGTATGAAAGAAATCTGGCAGCAGTATGGTACTGGTGAGAAGCGTCGAATGCTTCCGTTGCATCAGGCAATTTCTCGGCTAGGGACACCGCTGGCAAAGACAATGATAAAGGCTCACATATTGACAGGCGACGACTGCATGAGTAAAGTGGGAACCAAGCATGCAGCTGTGACCTCTGACCCGGTACAGTTTTTAATGAATTTTGGAGAGACAGAAACCTTGTCAGAGCAGGATGAAGCATTAGCAGAAAAGTATCTGGTACGCGTCTGGGCAGGGGCCAGATCGACGACAACTGCGGAAACATTTGACCATCTCCGACTAGGGAACTATACTAGTGCTAGTGCTGGACTTGATTGCCTACCTCCTACAAGCAGTGTAATCAAAGGACACATTCGTAGAGGAGCCTTTCTAATACATAGGGCATGTAAACTGCTTATAAATACTGATGGTCCCGAGACACGGCTGGCACCAGTTACACATGGTGGATGGGAGGAGCACCTTGGCATGCTGTTGCCCACAAAGTGCCTGAAGCCTTTTCCACGGAGCTTGCTGATATTGTGCAAGTGTACAGGGAAGTGCGATACTCGACGTTGTCCGTGCCGTGCTGCTGGGGTGCTTTGTATCACATTTTGTCATGGTAAAGTGGACAATTCACCTTGTGAAAACCTGACTTGAAATGACTAATTTTGGAACTGTATGTAATCTATCAAAGGTTTAAAAATACTTAGTTTCACATAGATTCTATGCGAAACTAAGTATTTTTAAACCTATAAAAATAAGAATGATTTCATGTTGATGAGTTGTGTGCTTTTTGCTATAATGCCATATGGAATAAGGTGTAAGCCCATTAGCCTGTCCCTAGGACTGGGGATGACTCAGTGATTACCCAGCCAACACATGACATTGGTTCACAACATGTGTAAATTATCTAAATCTGCCAATATTACGTAAAACGTGCACAACACTATTGTAATTGAATTAATTACGTCAAAATTTGTCACATTAAAGTTTATACACTGGCTTTTACAGTCCAAGGTCAACTCAAGGTCGTTTAAATATCATATGACCTTGTACTTGACCTTTCCGTATCAATTACTCTCCATATTTAACAAGACCTCTCATTACTGAGTTCTTACCAAAAAAAAACAATTTAGAGGTAAAAATTTGATTTTACTCCAAAAGGCAATATTTTTTTCTTTTTCAAAATGGCCGTCCGCGGCCATATTGGATTTTGATATTTTGAGGCTCCTGGCAGTGTGACGGATAAGCACCTCGGTGATTTATCATGTATAGGGACTAATTAACTCACATCAAGTGAGAAAATCTCTCAACCCAATTTTGCAAACGGGACTTCAGACCTAGTCCTGCACTAATAACTTCAAAACCAAAGCTAATTTTTAAGTTCAAGCAACTTTGACATAGATGTAAAAAAAAATTGTATTGCTATTAAGGTAAACCAAAATAATGAAAATTACACATGAAGATTTTTGTCACAGTCATTAACTTTGGCTACTGAATATAATTTAGTCCTTGGAAAAATTTGTGCACACCTTTTTTGCCAATTTATATGTGCCCAAAGTTAAATGTAGCAATTGTGAACAAGGTGCACACTGCATATTACCAGAAAAGAAAGAGAGCATCAAAACAAAGTGCTCGTGTTTAGTTACACCTTGTGTTCTTAGCTCACCTTTCGTCAACGTTTAGCTCATTATTGCACTAGAGGCCACTTATTTTAAATGTTTATCCTGAAAATGTTACGGATGAGTTCATGAGAATCTAGCTCATGTGCATTCAAAAACGAGGAAATCAGGTTACATCTCAGAAAAAGCTGATGTTCACTATTGAAGCCACTTTTATGAAACTGGATCAGAATGTTTGTCTTGACAATATCTAGGTCGAGTTCCCATCTGGGTAACATGCTTTCAAACACTATCACCAGGTCGAATCGAAGAAAAACTTTGTTATCACTCCAACCATATTTAAGACGCAATATTGATGAAACTTGGTAAGAATATCTTGACAAAATTTAGGCTGAGATTGAATTTGGGTCATGTGCTTCAAAACACAAGGTCACCAGGGCAAATCTTAGAAAAACCTTTTTCTTGTTTTCAGTACAGAGGCCACATTAGGAGTCAATCTTGAGGGAACTTGGTCAGAATGTTTATCTTGACAATATCTAGTCTGAGTTTAAATCTTGGTCACATGCATCAAAATGCCAGTTCAGCAGGTCAAATCTTTGACAATTTTTATCTTAATTACATGTACCTCTCTTAAGGCCAAATATATAACTTAATAATGAGAACACATGGTCCAAATGTGTATCTGAACAACAAGAAGGCAATTTAAAAATATGGTTTAAGATTAGAAAATAATTAGTTCACCAGGTCAAGTGTGTAACAATGTCTGTACCTTCAACTCAACGCTTTAGGGCCATCATTGTGCTTTTGTTTAGGGTATATTAACTTACTACAAATGGCAGCTTCGAGGGGGGGGGGCTATTTTATTATTATGCCCCCCCCCTTCAAAGAGGGGGTATATTGTTTTGCATATGTCGGTCGGTCGGTCCGTCCATCGGTCCGTCCACGGAATGGTTTCCGGATGAGAACTCAAGAGCGCTTACACCTAGGATCATGAAACTTCATAGGTACATTGATCATGACTTGCAGATGACCCCTATTGATTTTTAGGTCACTAGGTCAAAGGTCAAGGTCACGGTGACTCGAATCAGTAATGGTTTCCGAATGATAACTCAAGACCGCTTACACCTAGGATCATGAAACTTCATAGGTTTATTGATCATGACTTGCAGATGACCCCTATTGGTTTTCAGATCACTAGGTCAAAGGTCAAGGTCACGGTGAATCAAACCAGTAAAATGGTTTCCGGATGATAACTCAAGAACGCTTACGCCTAGGATCATGAAACTGCATAGGTACATTGATCATGACAGGCAGATGACCCCTATTGATTTTCAGATCACTAGGTCAGAGTCACAGTGACAAAAAACGTATTCACACAATGGCTGCCACTACAACTGACAGCCCATATGGGGGGCATGCATGTTTTACAAACAGCCCTTGTTTTGACAACTCTAGTTATTTGTTGTTTGAAAAGGCATTACCAAGTCACCGATTATGATATTTTCTTATAAACCTCAGGAAAACATTAAGTATAACTATGCCTGCATTTTCATAGTCAAAAGTCTCCAATTCCAAACTTGTGCCCATTTGCAAAGATAATTAAAACCATGATCTGGGAAATACCAGTAAGATAATTTGTTGTCCATTTCAATTACAATTGAAAAGTTTTGTCAAACATGCTTCTCAATTCATTTGAACATACCGTAGTCATTTGGCCATTATTGTAGAGGCGAGAACACATGTATGTGTAAAGATAATAAATTATTTTGCAAAAAACACAAAACAAAGTGTTTTTCAAATTGTAATATTTCTTTAAATACATATTCAATACAACAAGCATAGACATCAAACCAGGATTTGCCTTATACAAACAAATCATATTTATAAATGTGATTGTTCAACGACATTCTCGAAGATCACAGCATCACCCAAAAATTCAAGCAGCAACCTATTAACCAAAAAGGGATTTATCTGTTCAGTTTATGCTTATTCATCTTATGAAACAATTGGTAGACTTAAATGTTGACAATAACTATTATTGTTTATTCATTGCAATGAAACCAACTTAACAGAACATATTTTAAAATCTGGTTTGTTTGACCAGTGCTATTTCGGAATATCCCATTATTATACTGCTCACATGTCGAGTCACAATATTTCATAATTAATTAGAAAATCAAAAAGCTTCATTGAACCTGATACATTACCTATTTAATTCTTTTTTCATGATTATGTTATTTAATTATGCTCAAAAGCACCGCAGTTTCAATAAGAATGCCAAAAAAACAGACTTATATGATATTATAACAAAATGCTGAAAATAACCACAGTTTCAATAAAAATTCCCAAAACAGACTTATATGTATGACTAGGAGTTAGCTGTCTTGACCTAATTACGCTGTAATTTGTCTTCTGAATATAAATGTATTGTGCTAGGTTAATTTTCCACATAAAGTTTCATCAGAATAAGCTTAAAAGTTACTGTATAAGTGGTAAAGTTAGCGAAGTGGAAATTTTTGAGAATTTCGCGAACGCAATGAATTCGCTAATTATTTGCCAGCCAAAATTGCGCCGCCATTATAATGTATAAGAGTAGAAATTTACTGTGACACAGGGTACATATATATACTGTTTACCATCATGGAAAAAAAATAATTTTGACATCGGTTAAAGATAAAAAAAACTACTTTGTGATCGATTAAAAATAATTGCGATTATAATTTGTTGGAGAAATATATATAAACAAGTTTATAAAAAATATATTTATTATTTTGTTTGATTAACTATCAAGCCTCGGTAGGCAAACATGTTTTCACAACTTATGACTTGATATCAATAGGATTATTGTAATCGGAGAAAAGGCCGTGCTAAAAGTTATATATCACATTATAACGATCGCAACACTCGTTACAATAGAGGTGTTAACAACAAACCTGCATCTCGCAATGGTCTAATACATTCTTGTAATGCAAGTGATAAACTACTAGCAAACAGCAATTTTTGACAAAGAAAAAGACAGAACAAACAATAAATTGCAATTTTTACAACTTGAAATATTTTTATGCACTTTTGATATGGGCGATTCGCTAACATTTACACACGCAAAATGTCTGTTATTTTGAATTCGCTAACTTTTCGACACGCACAAATATTCACTTATACAGTATAGTATTCTACCAACAATTATTGATTTGTATCCAAAAATAACGGCATGGTATTGTTTGAACTCGGTTATACGACAGACAAAACAGTAAAGACAAAAGCTGAAATTTTACAAGACATTTTAACATCTTAAATTCAAATTCAATATGAACAATAAATACCAAATAGAGGTACAAAATGATTGTATGGTCTCGTACACAAACAGAATATCACAAGAATAATAGCTGAAAAGACAAGCTGGATGTGATATTTAATACTGCAGGTGAAATGATGCCGCAAGACAACTGATGCTGAGTATATGTTGTACATCCATCTGCAAGCAATAAGTACACAGGTATGCAATGATCACTGTGTCGACATATCACAACACAGGTGTACATGAAGCCCAGCAATTCAATCAATGTCCCATTGAAACACGGTTTGATCTTCATCCATGGATAATAACGATCTTCACAAACATTCACCAACCAATTCTTAGACTTCACTCTGGTATTAAATAATATCACTACTCTCAAAAATGGGATTCATGCATGTGTAAAAAGTGCAGTCTCAGACAAGGCTTAGCAGTTTGGTTTTATGGAAAAAAAACTGGTCAAAGGAAGTCTCCTCTAAACAAAAATCCAGCTAAGGTGGAAAGTGTTGTCCCTAATTAGCCTGAGCAGACTACACAGCCTAATCTGAGAGGATACTTTACGCACATGCATTAGGCCCAGATTTCCCAGATTATGCCTCATTATTCATGAGTCTAGAAATAGGTTGGTAACTACAGTGCTCGGCTGTCAGTGTGGTTGTGGTACATGTCCATCCACGTAGAAGTTACGGGTTGCCTGAGGCAATGTGACTTCAATACCTTCCAGAGCTTTACTCAGAGTTATCTGGCAACCTGCAGAAGAAGTTGTTGAATTGAAATGATTTTGTAGTTGGCATATTAAATAACATTTTAAGGTTAACGTTTGCAACTAATACTAATCTAATTTTACATTTTGTATTCAGACAACTAAAGACTCTCATCTGCAGATTGATGGTCACCATATTCAGGAGAGTCAACACTTTACTACTTAGATATGTATTTTGACACATTTGTAGTCCCTATTTTCAGGATAATTAACTCTTTACCACTTAGATATGTATTTGAACACATTTGTAGTCCCTATTTTCAGGATAGTAAACACTTTACCACTTAGATATGTATTTTGACACAATTGTAATCCCTATTTTCAGGATAGTTAACATTATTACCTGATGTCTTATATAAATGATAATTCATTATTTTTTGCCAATTCCTCGTCGAAAAAGAAATTTGCAATGTTTTAAACTGTTACCGGTGAATATCGAACTGTTGACCGGTCAACAATTTGAACTTTTGCCCGCTGGAATAATGACAACATTTTGCCGAAAAAATGACGTCATTTTACAGTTTAACAGTCAAAATTATTTATTTTATCCATTACTGTTGTGTGTATATAGAAATTTAGTTTGCTGTTATTTCTATGTTGGAAATTTGATCAGGTAATAAAACACTTATTTCATGGATGCTTGGTGAACAGTCAAAACTGTTGTCCCTCGGTATCAGGGCTGACATTTGGAACTGTTGCCCAAGGCCGATAGACCTCGGGCAACAGTACCAAAGTCATCTCTGATACCTTGGGAAACAGTTTTGACTATTCACCGCGCATCCATGAAATAAGTGTTTACTGAACCACTTAGATACGCATTTTGACACAATTGTAGTCTCTATGTTCAGGATAGTTAACACTTTACCACTTGGATACATATTTTGACACATATTTTAGTCTCTATTTTCAGGATAGTTAACACTTTACCACTTAATAGATACATATTTTGACACAATTGTAGTCTCTATTTTCAGGATAGTTAACACTTTACCACTTGGATACATATTTTGACACATATTGTAGTCTCTATTTTCAGGATAGTTAACACTTTACCACTTAATAGATGCATATTTTGACACATTTGTAGTCCCTATTTTCAGGATAGTTAACACTGAACCACTTAGATATGTATTTTGACACAATTGCAGTCTCTATTTTCATGATAGTTAACACTTTACCACTTGGATACATATTTTGACACATTTGTGGTCCCTATTTTGAGGATAGTTAACAATTTACCACTTAGATACGTATTTTGACACAATCGTAGTCCCTATTTCAGGCAGTTAACTCTTCACCACTTACATACAAATTTTGACACAATTGTAGTCCCTATTTTCAGGATATTTAACTCTTTACCACTTAGATACGTATTTTGACACATTTGTAGTCCCTCAGAAAGTTAAATATAATTAAAGACCTTTCTTACTAGATACAACTTTAAAAGGCTTCATTTCCAACCCTTTCATACTGATGAGCAGCAAACAGCATAAAACCTAACAGACTGCGAGTTACTGCAGGCTGTTTTGGTTTTATGCTGTTTGCACATAGTGATTTTCACTTTGCTTCTGAGTTGGAACGGGTTAACACTTCTGCATGCTTTTTTATTATATCAAAGTTTGTATTCAGGAATGTGAAATCTCTGATATTTACTTCACAAAAAGCTCAACTTATACATTATCTGAATTTAATCATTATTACTTTTTGTTTCAGCGATTAAAAAATGTGCTTAAAATTCACAAACAAAGAAATTAACCAACAATACATGTACATTAATCATGTTAATAAACGTACAATGACAATAGAATCCATACCTAATCTGGAGTTTTCTTTGAGAAATGGTGCCATGTCCAGCATGTCATCTTCCCTGAAAAGTATAATCATATTAAATTATTTGGAGTCTGATTAACTGAAAGAGGATGCTTATGTGAAATAGATCACAATTATACTATTTCCTCTACTGTATGTAATAAGTTGTGTAACTGACATTCTTTTTATATATTTACTTTTTTCATTTTTGTGTATATTTAGATGACATACATCAACTATAAAAATATAAAGACAACCTTGGTGAAAATAATGTTTTTACCACATTTACCACATTGACATGAGCAAATACATGTAAGACTGAATGTAAAAAGTAGTGCAACTAACATTTTGTAAAATTTTCAGGAAAAGCAAAAAACTGTTTGATTACCATAATAAACATTTTTGAGAATTCATTTTTTCTGATAAGTATGATAATAGAATTTGAAAGACAACACAAAACTCCAAATTGAGATATCTTTTTAGAAACAATAAATAATTAAGAAAGGAGCAGTTACCATAATTTCAACGCCAAAATATTTTGAATGCAAAAATGTTAGTGCTCTTTATGTTTTTCAGAAAATATGTACTCCGGAACAATTTACAAAATGTAAACTAGTTATTACATTCAGAATTTCAGTAGACCTAATGTATAGTGCTGATCGATCAAGTGAAGACAGAGTAAACAATTGCAAACATCTCAAAAAGCATGGCTGCTAGAGTACCTAACTAGAATAGGTCAGCAACTTAGTGCATGGCTGTTTTCTGAAGTTAGTTTGGCAGGAAAACATTTTTTTGATACAATTGAGGGTGTCAGAAAACTAATGGGAATTAAAGTATGCAGAGTATCAATTCAAATAAGACTAGCATAAGTAGTTTGACATCCATGACAAATAATTGACAAGTAGAATTGTTCAAACTTTTCTGTGAATAGTCAAGCAACAAATTGTAAGCATACTATATCTACAATGTAAGACTTTTTGACAAGCAGATATAAGTGTTAATCACTCTGTTCATACTCTTCTTTGGGTTCCTGCAGCCTGTCACAGAAGTCCTCATGTACATACACGTGGCATGTGGAGCAAGCTAGCGACGCCTCGCACGCCCCTGAATCAGGCACAGAAATACCAGCATCAGCAAGGAAGTAGCGCATTAACCCCTTTCCCCTTCATATACGCATTTGACCCTTTTGTAGTCCATAAGAAAATCAATTATAAAAAAGACATTTCTTTAAAAAATTCATAAATTTAATAGCTTCATTTCAACCGGATTCGAACCATTTTCGAACTCTTCCAATATATAATTAAAACAATTGTTCTCACCAAGTTTCATAAAGACAATAATCCTGACTTTAAGATCTTAGTGTTAACTGTAGCAATTATTTACTGAAGCCATGTAAGGAAAAATGCCCCGCCCCTGGCAGCCATGTTTTTCAACCAACGGGAACCATTTTCGAAATTGTCCAAGATATCATTGGGACAAATCTTCTGACCAAGTTTCATGAAGATTGGACAATAAATGTGGCCTCTAGTGTGTTAACAAGGTTTTAATATCTACATATAAAGCCATATAAGGAAAAATGCCCCGCTCCCTGGCGGCCATGTTTTTCAACCAAACAGGACCATTTTCTAAATTGTCCACAATATCATTGGGACAAATCGTCTTACTAAGTTTCATGATGGTCGGACAATAAATGTGTCCTCTAGAGTGTTAACAAGGAGATAGGAATAATACCTTCTAGTTCAATCCCATATCTATGAGCCAGATACATGACATTGTCTCCAACCTTGCCTTGAACTGGAATTCTCTTGCCACTTTTGTCCACATACGTGATGTTGACTCTGGAAAGATCAGCACATCATTAAGGCTATAACAGATCTGCTGGTAAGGTATCCAAATTAAGACATGTCTCCTTAGTATGCTGAAGAAATTTACCAGTTGTTATTATTATGGACAGAACATTCTGAAATGGATATCAGATTGTATAAAATCTACAGTTTTAAAGTGCTGAATTCATCCAAAGGAAATATGACATTTTTGTCCAACTTTCATCATATAACAAGATATTCTATGTTGAAAATGACAATTGTCAACAGAAAATGGAAAATTCTGTATCTCAACTTGGAACACACATGAATCCCTAAAATATGTATGCATGTAAGTGCTTGTATTAAGGTTGACATATTATTACTATAATAATTATTGATTCAACAAGGGACAAAATTGTCACAAAACCAGGTTTTCATTTTGAAAAAAAAAGTCTGATAAAGGGAGACAATTCAAAATGTGCATTGTTTCCCTCCTTGTGTAAAATTCAATCTATTTCTACTTGTGGCGACCTTGATTTCAATTTGAAGAAAAAAAGTCTGATAAAGAGAGACAACTCAAAATCAAAATGTGCATTGTTACTGATTGTTCTTAGTTACCCCCCTTGTTTCAAAATCAATCTATTTTGAGTTGTGGCGACCTTGACCTTGGAGATACTGACGTAATTCTTTGGCGCGACACACCGTCCAATGATGGTGAACAAATGTGCCAAATGATTATAAAATCTCACAATGAATGACATAGTTATGGCCCTGACAAGCTCATTTATGGCCATTTTTTACCTTTGAACTCAAATTGTGACCTTGACCTTGGAGATATTGAAATAATTCTTTCGCGCGACACACCGTCTAATGATGGTGAGCAAATGTGCCAAATCATTTTAAAATCTCACAATGAACGACAAAGTTATGGCCCAGACAACCTTGTTCCGCCAGCCGCCTGCCCACCGGCCCGCCCGCCGACATTCCCCAATCTAATAACCTGCAGTTTTTTCCTTTGGAAAACCTGGTTAATAAATTAATAATTGTTAATTTCTAATTTATTCATAATTATTTTTATTTATTTTTAATTCACAGTTGTACATGATATTATAGAGATAACAGTTATTTCATCCATTTTACTTACATGTCCTCTTCTGAAGCAGGATCTTTGTATTCATACTCTCCATGGCACAGAGAATCTGCAAAGCATTTGAAACATGAAAACAAATGCTGTCCCAAAACAGTGCAGCGTGCTCTACTATTTATGTGCTATTATCATGGTATAATGTACATTTTTTGCCAGTGCCCGGATGTTGTGACACCAAAGATATTTTTGAAACGGAAAACACGCAGCATTTATCAAGTTTATGACCACAAAGATATATTTGAAATGGAATACATGCAGAAGTTATCAAGTTTATGTATATTTAAGGATGATTTGTTAAAATTAAAACAAAAAATTGGACCCTCCAAAGAAACTAGATTTTCAATTATTTACCAATTAATTTAGTGCAATTAAGTTTTAAACAAAGCTGTTATTTTAAATAACAATAATCTAAACCCAAGTGGTTCGAATGCAATCCCACCCTATTTCAGCATGGAAGCTATCTACATGGAAAATCACAGCATTATACCTCTGTTCAAATTTAAGTTAACAAGCAGAAACACTTTTCTGTTTTTAGTAACAGTGATCTACTGTGATTTTGACCCCACTGGTATCAAAAGCAATTCAGCCTGTAACATACATACACAAACTTTCAGCACATTATATCCATTTTTACTAAAGTTAAAATCTATGTTTAGCAAAAGTGACCTTGACCCAAATGACCCCCAATGTTAAATCACCCCTAGCTTGGCCCACATGTAAGCTTGAGATTGAAGTTGTTGCATGCAAATACTTACTTGAATTTCCTTAATACAAAAAGGGGACTAATTTTCTTAAATGACAGCTCAGAGTTCTGGGCCTTCGTCGATGACCTAATAAAACAATCCAGTTTTTTGATGACCTCACGTGATCATTCAGAAGACATGAGTGAAGTTTCAATTGAATTATTTTGATTACATTTTTGTGTACCTAAATATCATAAATTCATTTATTTTAAAATTTAAGACAAGAAAACATATTTTTTCCATATCCAAAGGGAATGTACTCAATTCCTAGATTGGTGACTAAAAATTCCCAATGTTTTATTTAAAGTGAACTCATAACACTACAAGATGAGTTTGTTTAGTTCACACAGTTAAGATCAATATATCAAGATTCATAATATATTTGTGTCTTGTTCTGAGAAAACATGGCTTAATTCATGTGCGTAATGTGTTGTCCCAGATTAGCCTGTGCAGTCCGCACAGGCTAATCAGGGACGACACTTTCCGCTTTAATGGTATTTTTAGTTTCAAGGAAGTCCCTCCTTACCGAAAATCAAGTTTAGGCGGAAAGTGTCGTCCCTGATTAGCCTGTGCAGACTGCACAGCTAATCTGGGACGACACTTTACGCACATGTATTATGCCTAGTTTTATCAGAACAAGACACATTTGATTTAAACAGATAATCAACTTTCATAAGTTGAAAAGCCGTTCAGCTTTAACAAGTTGAATACACCCATCTGCCAAAAATGATGAGATTGTGTGTTGCAAACCATAAAGAAACATACTCAAGGGAGCTTAAAATGTATACATTATATTTTAGTTACTTAAGTTTCATCAGTTATTTCAGTGCTTTCAGAAATCTCTGGAACAGTATACTAACTGTTGGCGATTGGCAGTAAGTTAGCTTACAAAACCAAAATTGCAGATTGGTTGTTTGTTGCAGCATAAACTATAGTATACATTTATGTAACATCAGGCTTTTCCACAGGCTGTTTAAGAAATAATATTTTTCTATCATGGTTTGTTGTCGAATAACCCACAGTTAGGAGTATAGATGCGTAGGAATTAAATCACGAGTGCGAAGCACGAGTGATTTGATATTACGCATCTTTACAACTTACTGTGGGTTATTCGACAACAAACCATCATAGAAAAATATTATTTCGATTCTAACACGATTCTGATTGATTTGGTACAAGCTTTTGGACGTGAACTATATTTTTCAATACTCCGCCCTTCTTAGTACAAAGTTCACTATTTAGTGACGTCATTGAATTGTACAAACATATGACGTCATTTTCATTCATAAATATTTTGCAAATGACGTCACTTTCATTGAAAACAACAATCGTAGAAACTTATGACGTCACGTTTATTGATGCTACTGAAAAGCTGACATGCTATAAATGTTTTCTGAATTATGTTTCCTAACAAATAACATTCTTTGTAGACGTGGTTAGACCACTTATCACCAGATATACAATTTTTTGTTTCATTACATTTATATACATGCTACATTTATTACATTTCTTTTAGAGCAGGTTCTAGCACGTGCATTTTACTGCAATATTTTTTTATTTATTTGGAACTATTTTCGAAACATTAAGCTCCGCCCATAAGTTATTGCAGAATAACCCACACTTGATTTCCTTCTTTATCTATAGAAAACAAGTTGCGTGCCGTGTTAGAATTTTGCATAGCAGCCACACAGTGCCTGGACTTCAAACTAAATTTCCCAGTGGCGCTTGTATTTCCAATCATCTTGCAGCGACGCTTGAAAATTTAACAAGCGCTTATCAGCTTTGATCCAAGTTTTAAGTTTTCAAGTTTTTATTGGAACATCAGCAAAATGCCTTTGACCATTCACATATTCAAGTTAACAAATTATAGTCAAAGTGCATCAGTACAAAAAAAACAAATACATAATTATACACATAAATAACTATGTAAAGTGTTCAAACATCATTTACAAAAGTACATTACATTTTACAAGACAAACAAATACATACTTACACACATAAATAACTATGTAAAGTGCTCAAACATTATTTACAATTGTAAATGTATTAACAAGTGATGTTTGCGTTTGAATAACGATAAATCAAAACACGCACACACTAATCAGTTCAATCTGTAAACGATTTACGGGTAATTTATGGGGGTCAATATGGTGTTTGTCTCCTAATAATTGTAGATGACGATCAATTTTTATCAGTACAGGTAGAGTAATAGCAATTAAAGGTACCGGTATGATCAATTTGTGTGGTTTTTAATTGTTAACAACTATTTCATGAAAATTTTCACAGTTTTACCTCATTTTCAACTTGTTTACACTTTGGTTAAATGCATACAACCTGTTGACCTTCTTACCGTGAGAATACCAATATGGTGTCACGCACCGCAACAGGGGATAATTGTGTCTGAACTGTCTCACCCGCACTTTTAACACTATATTTAAAACAAGAGGGTCTAAAAGGCCCAAAGTCGCTCACCTGAGATAACAAGATATTATTGGGACAAATCTTCTGACCAAGTTTCACGAAGATCGGAAAATAAATGTGGCCTCTAGAGTGTTAACAAGGTTTTACTATAGCCATATGAGGAAAAATGCCCCGCCCCCTGGCAGCCATATTTTTCAACCAACCAGCATCATTTTTGAACTCTTCCAAGATATTATTGGGATGAATCTTCTGACCAAGTTTCATGAAGATCGGACAGTAAATGTGGCCTCTAGAGTGTTAACAAGATTTTACTATAGCCATATAAGGCAAAATGCCCCGCCCCTTGGAAGCCATTTTGTTCAAGCAGACATAATTATTTTCGAACTCATCCAAGAAATCATTGAGACCAATCTTCTGACGAAATTTCATGAAGATTGGACAATAAATGTGGCCTCTAGAGTGTTAACAAGATTTTACTATAGCCATATATAGCCATATAAGGAAAAATGCCCCGCCCCTGGTGGCCATGTTTTTAAAGCAACCAAAACCATTTTCGTACTCATCCAAGATATCAGTAGTACAAATCTTCTGACCAAGTTTCATGATGATCAGAAAATAATAAATGTGACCTCTATAGTGTTAACAAGGTTTTACTATAGCCATATAAGGAAAATAGCCCCGCCCCCATGGTGGCCATGTTTTTCAACCAACCGGCATCATTTTTTAACTAGTCCAAGATATTATTGGGATGAATCTTCTGACCGAGTTTCATGAAGATCGGACTATAAATGTGGCCTCTAGAGTGTTAACAAGATTTTTCTATAGCCTTATATAGCCATATAAGGAAAAATGCCCCGCCCCTTGGCGGCCATGTTTTTCAAGCTTACGTAACCATTTTCGAACTCATCCAAAATATCATAAGACAAATCTTCTGACCATTTTTCATCAAGATTGGAAAATAAATGTGGCCTCTAGAGTGTTAACAAGGTTTTACTATACATAGCCATATAAGGAAAAATGCCCCGCCCCCTGGGGGCCATGTTTTTGAACCAACCGGCATCATTTTCGAACTCGTCCAAGATATTATTGGGATGAATCTTCTGACCAAGTTTCATGAAGATTGGACAATAAATGTGGCCTCTAGAGTGTTAACAAGATTTTACTATAGCCATATATAGCCATATAAGGAAAAATGCCCCGCCCCCTGGTAGCCATGTTTTTCAAGCAAAGGTTACCATTTTTGAACTCATCCAAGATATCAGTGGGACAAATCTTCTGAGCAAGTTTCATGAAGATTGAAAAATAAATGTGGCCTCTAGAGTGTTAACAAGGTTTTACTATAGCCATATTAGGAAAAATGTCCTGCCACCTGGTGGCCATGTTTTTCAACCAACCGGCATTATTTTCGAACTCGTCCAAGATATTATTGGGATAAATCTTCTGACCAAGTTTCATGAAGATCAGACAATAAATGTGGCCTTTAGAGTGTTAACAAGATTTTACTATAGCCATAAATAGCCATATAAGGAAAAATGCCCCGCCCCTTGGCAGCCATGTTTTTCAAGCAAACGTAACCATTTTGAACTCATCCAAGATATCATTGAGACCAATCTTCTGACCAAATTTCATGAAGATTGGACAATAAATGTGGCCTCTAGAGAGTTAACAAGTCAAATGTTGACGCCCCACAACGCACAACGCACGACGCACTACAGATGACGGACAAAAGGTGATCACAAAAGCTCACCATGAGCACGTTGTGCTCAGTTGAGCTAAAAAAATGATAAGGAAATCAGTGAGAAATAAGTTTATTTCGCAAAGGAGCCCATAAATTATAAAGTAAGCATTTGTTTCAGCTTATATTTGTGTTTGAATGTTAAGTACTGCGAGAATACAGATGACCAGTATCCTACGATTACTGTGTATCGAGCCGATAAGAAAACAAGTAAAAGAATGACTGAATGAATGCAAACAATGCTGCAATAAACAATACACTTTAAAGATTTATTTGATTCCCAGGGGTTTTCCTCGCTTCATTGGGAAGAGGCCCTAGGCTATGGATTTTGGGAAGAAATTGCTCATTTTGGGAAGAATTCTCGCTAAAATTACTGCTTTGGGAAATGAAAAAGCTGGTGTTTACTAGGATTTTTGGGAAAACTGCATGATTTTAAAGAAATTTTCAATTGGGAAGGGGCCTTTAACAGGCCCCTGTTACAACTTACATGTATATAAGACTGAAAACCCCTGATTCAGGTTATAGCCATGCAAAAATTGTTTATTTACAGTGTGTTTAACCAAGCAAAGCAGATTCCATGCACACCTGCAAATTACATCCACTACATGCGTTGTTTACCTGGTATCAAGACATCACATCCAAAAAGTGAGATTACATGATTGCAAAAGGTATTAGGCCAACAAAACTTCAAAAATTTTATTTACTGAACATATTTTTACAAACTGAAACAGTAGTTTAACTTTTTTATAACTTCTACCGTACATTCGCGGCCATAAGTCTACTTCTGCCATAAGTCGAGGGGTATAATGTGGGTAGGAAAACTTGGTTTTTTGAGTTGACTCTGCCATAAGTCGAGGGGTAAATTTCCTCAATATGTCGGACAAGTTTAAGTGACGTTTTAGTCATGGTTTTGAGGGCTTTTGTACCGGCAGTTGACATTTTTTGGATACTAATAATAAGAATATAAAACAAAACATTCAAAATTTCAATCATTTATTATCGTGAAAAATATATTTCATTGTTCAAAATGGTAATAACATATCATTCATTATTTAGAACTAAACATATTTTCACAAATCAAAATTATTATCCCATTTAACATAATAACTTTCAGCGTTCATATAATGAGCAGATATTTTTGAATTCAAATGTTAGTGGTATTAATGTAAACATGTGGTAAAATCTTGAACGCCGAATTCATAATATGGTCAAAATAATTGTAACTTGCTCACAAATAATCAACACATGAATTTTCCAACACTCGCATCGCTCCCTATTCAACTGATTCATATTCGTAAATCACGAGATACCCGAGGAATATTTTCTGCATTCTGGAAAAACATCTTATTTAATTTATATTTAGCAGATAATCCAAAGTGATTGTGTCCAATCAAACTTTTTTATAATCCAGGGTGAGTGCGTAATTTCATTATAATCAAACAATTAATGAAAACTTCACGCAGATAAGATCTATTTATTTACGAAACGATTATGCGTTAATTGTGGGACAGTTGTGAATAAATCAACGAAACCACGCCTTTATACAATCAAAAAATAAACCGTGTGAAGTTGAACAAAAACGATTGGTTAAAGGCGTATCCAACGATCGAGTAATTTTTTTGATTGTTCAGAAGTAGTTTGTAGCAGAACTGTTGTGCATATCATTATTGGATAACTATTTTAGGCGTGATGCAATAAAGACCAATGATCAAAAGGATGCGGACACTACGCTTTACACTCTGATCTTAGTCAAAAGGCCGGGAAGCGATAATTAATTGCATAAAGACACCTGCACCTGTTGAAAGTTTGTATTTACACGGATTAACTTTAAATGGGTACAAGTGTCAGCGGCTGGATTTTCTATTGGTTTTAGTAGACAACGGAATACAACTAATTGCTATGTATAATTTTCGCCACTTTCCAGTATGTCACAAATGTTTAATATTTATTTTTATAAGTTATTTTTACATGTTTTTATTTGGACTTATAACGAAGATTAATGAATTAAAAACCAATGTAAACATGAGTATTTTGTTATCGGCAGACATTTAAGAAAAAGACGAGTCGGTCTTACCGTAAACAGTCATATCATTCCTCCGCTCCCAAGATTTTTTACTTTAAAAAACGGCCCAGAAATATGGATTTTTTGTATTTTTATTTAGTACCTCATCCATAAGTCAAGTTGACTTTTTAAGTCAATTTTGGGAGTGGTTTTAGGTCGACTTTTGGCCGCAAATGTACAGTATTTATAATTTCACAAGTTTCTGTTTTATCAGTCAATATTCTTTTGAGCAACTTTGACAAGTAAAAGTGCCCAAGAATTGCAAAAACATGAACGTTCGCAATTTATTAAAATAAAATTTCGGCATATATATGTTACTATAAGAAGATTTGATAAATAAAGCATCAAATCGGGAGAGGGTATACCCATTGAACATGTGTATATACTAATGTCATCTATTTTTGCGATGTGTGTGTACAGATTGTTCCATGCAAAATTTTCTGAGTATCGGGAAAAAGTAAAAGAATTTTCTTAAAAATAAATAAAATCCATGAAAGTGTTGTGTTTACACTAGCGCAGTGATCTGCTTCAATTTACAATTTATGTGCAAATTTAATGAAGATGACCGGAAAAAAAGTGAATGAAATAGGGATAAATTTGGATTATTTCAGTTAAAGTAAGATTTTGGAATGCAATTATACATGTTGTTTTCCTCATTTTAGTGGTGACTGTATTTATATTCAAGCGCAGTTATAATAGAGAAACAAAATACTCAGAGTGCATGCATGCAGTGATTTTTTTTGCTTTTCTTTGTTACAGCCTGTGTCATTTGGATTGGGAAAATTAGCGCAATAAACCATGAAATTGGGAAAAATAGCGCGATAAACCATGAAATTGGGAAACATTATAAATATGATTATAAGAACAGATTAAAGTTGCTAAGTTCATGTTTGACAGCATTTTTATATTATAAAGTGTTGCTTTAATGTCTTCTTACAATGAATACAAGTTAGTTAATATGCTTCCACATGCATATTAAACTTGCAATAATCTATAAATTTTTAAATATACCATTTAATCATAAACTCTAAGTTTAAGAGTATAAATTTAATTCAGCATTTTTTTAAATTCAATATCATATAAAGGTGAAAACATTTGCAAATATTAACAAACACGCTTAAGTGTTCTTGCTGTGTAAATGATGTATTAAATAGAGTTAAAATAATATATTTCATTTGTTTACCTTTCAATATCTTGCACTTGACATCCTCAGTTCCATGCTATTTTAGCAAACTGTATAGCTTGACAAACATGATAAAGCAGAATATGCATATGAATCTGATTATACACAGATCCAATAACATATAAATCAAATCATGTTTGTCTCTTTTCCTTTTCGAACGATACTCATCTTAATTAAAAGCTTAAACTTTGTGAGTAGACTAACTCAAATTTCCCAACACTGATTTCCGCACATTCACTGTGAAGATTTCTAATAAATATTTGTTGTTTTTTTATCTCAAACGTCGTATTTTGCGTTAAATGACACACGCATGAAATTATTCCCCAATAACCATATGATATTCGTAGTTAATTTGAATGTTATTAACATTTTTGCTGCTCATTGCAAATTTCTTGTCTGCTTGCCGCCATCTTGAACGTGTGTAAAAACAGGCGTAAACAATCGGGATACATAGACTATCGTCGGTATCCTCCGCAATATAGAGATGTGTGGATAGCAACGTAAAATCGTATTCGGCTACATTCCTGAACAATACGTAAGTCAGTTGTCGTTCGGCGACGACTCCACAAGCTCGATCGGCACTCGTGGTACGAAATTAACGCTAAACGACATTGTAATCTTATTGGCTTTATTGGGAAAATATTGTCATTTTTGGGAAATTTTGGTAAGATTTGTGGGAAAAAACGTCATTTTTTGCAATTGGGAAGCAGCCTAATATCGGCGGTTATTTTGGGGAAAAAAATTCACTGGCATGTGACATCATCACCAGAACCATGGTCTTAAATTAAGCTATGCTAGATAATAAGGGAATATTATGATATAAATGTCCCCACAAATCAATTTTGCTTTGATGGGTCACCTTATTTAAATGGTTGCAGCATATTTAATGTCCAATAGAGCTATTGGCTTATATAAGTAAATAACGGTCATTGGTTAGCGTTTGCTGAAAATTTTAAGCACAGCTGCACTGTGTCTTGTTATGTAATTATTTAAAAAAACTTAACGTGCAAAAAATCGTCTGCTTTAGTCTAGCACAGATAATGTCATTTACACAATTAACAGATAAAAGCTTACTTGTGAAACCAAAGCACCTAACACAGTTAGTATATGACTGTCTTTGTTTAGATAAAAGTAACTGTCTCCATTCTGTGTTAATGCAAATATTTCGAAATTGTTTTAAGTTACTTAATAAACAAATGACTTTCGTGGGCGCAGCCATTTTAATTGAATTATTTTAATGTGTGATAATCGCAAAAGTAAGGTCATTGTCACTGACAATGAGGGTAAAGTCGCCCGTTCTTAATTTGCAGTGAAAGCTATTTATTGCTCCAATGACTTACATCTAATCCACATGTTAAATAAAGTTGACAAGAGTCAAATTAAGGATAAAAAATAAGTAAAATTATTCAATTGAGGTTTAAGCTTCGTTGGTCCTATGCTAGTAGGTATTGCTTCATTTGTGGAAACCATTGTTGTTCTTTGACTTCAACAAAAGGACCGCCAATCTATACCAGCTCTAATCAATTAAGTTTTTCAACTCTGAGTAAACGCGTTTATAAAGACTTTCTGTTAATTATCCACGCCATGGGCGGAGGGATATTGTTTTGGCGTTGTCCGTCCTTCAGTCCGTCTTTCCTTCCTTCCGTCCGTCCTTCCGTCCGTCCGGCACTTTTGTGTCCGGAGCCATATCTTGGAAGTGCTTTGGCGGATTTCATTGAAACTTGGTATGAGTATATATATGTATAAGAGGATGATGCACGCCAAATGGCATTGTACACCATTGGATAATAAAAGAGTTATGGCCCTTTGTAAAAAAAAATGCTTTTTTGAGTGTCAAATATAACACTTTTGTGTCCAGAAGCATATTGGCGGGGGATATCAATTCAACGAATTTGCTTGTTTATTACTGTAGTGTTGTAATTTTTCACCAAAAGTTGTCATACCCTGGACAATGTGTTTTTTAGCTAGAATCTGTACATCTGACAGCAAATAAGGTTAAATAAATAAGATACTAACAAAATTCACGGCGGTTACACACTGGCGCCACTTCATTTTTTAGATTCATAAATTAACGAGTCAGTTACGCTTCCGAGTTGGCGATAAGGATCAAACGTTTTTAATTATGGCGATAAGAAGATGCAAAGAAGGTTTCATACATGCTTTTTTCAACGTATGTCACATACGTTTAAAAATTGGACGACTAAGTGCGAATCAGTTAAGTTAAATTCAGACATAAATATACAGAAACATAACAGCACGACGCATTTGGAAACGTGCGGACCTTTTTAAGGTTATGAAATGGTTGATTTAAAAAACAATAATCGTTAATGCAGCAACTAGCAATTTGCTGATATTAATGGTTTAATTGTTTGGAAATGTCTTCACCCAGGCAAAATAATTTGTTTCCCTTTTAAAATTACAACTTATAATAGTCTTCTCATTTCAAAATGGATTGAGTTTGTATGTTCCTGTACATTTGTGGATGAACATATTTTCGCTTTATTGATTTATTTCCCAATTTTTAATTTAAGGCGAAATATTTTAGAAAAAAACAACTACTGACTCTCAATTTTTCCATCGTTTAAACAATCACATACATCCGATCCTAAGCGCCACATCGGACATATGAAGTATCAAAAAGACTGAGTTATGATGAATCTCGAAATAGATGTGGCGCAAGGCCATGATATGTCAACGCCTATTATGAATGAAACATAAAGCATTAGCAGTGCAGTCTTAATGATCTAGTGCTTAAGGGTTTTATTTTAACGGTGTTAGCATTTGTTCTTTTGCCGTAAATTTCACATGTTTTTATAATCAAAATATTAGTTCCTTTTGGACCAGTTTCTTACAGACTTTTCAGGTTAGAATATTGAATAATTGATTTATACTGTTCAGAAGTCAGTCTCTTGTGATGATCTTTGGTATGTGTAACACAGTGCAGCGGGTATCTGTGGCATATTCACATACTACATTTCGAGTGATTTGTGAGATTCCGATGACAAAGACCTTACGGAAGTTTATTATGAGAGGATTGTGGGTAAAACCTAGTCGCCATTTTGATAAGAGGAATGATTTTTCCGAAATAACTGGAAACATCATTAAGTCTTTCGCGTGTTTAATGATTTGTCAACTGTTTCTAAATATAACACTGAACTAAATAAATTAATAGGAACATGCAGTTTAAATTATGCGCATGGTAGATCTCCAGATTAGCTGTAACAATTATGTAAAAGATGTGACCTTTTAAATTCCTATCACCGCGTTTTTACAACGATTTTTTAAATCATGTTTTGAAAGAACTAATATGACGCTTTAGAAGACATTTTAAGTCTTGTAAAATATTTCATACTATCAGTGGGCTTAAAGCAGCAACATGGCGTGTTGAAAAACCGTCAACAACAATGTTTTAAAACGTTTGTTTACATCGTGAAAAACTACTCAGAACTTTGTAAATAGTAAACAAATATACAGGTAGCCACTGTAAATAATGGAAGAAGACATATTGTAGCACTTATCATCAAGTGAATGCACTTTGTGCTTCACAGGTGGCAATTTGCAATTGTATTTACTTTGTTTTTGGTGCTATTGGACGTTGCCTCAGGTTTTATCAGTCACACATTTTCAATGTGCCTTACTGTGGATTTAACCTGCTCATTCACTGGACATAAATAACAAAAGACACCATAACAAAGACTTGGAGAACCATTATCCTTGGTAAGTATGCAATGATATACCATGTCATTCTTTTCAGCTGGGCGTTTTCGGAGAAAACCCGAGGTATTGTCATAGCCAGCTTGCCGTCCGCGTCGTGCTGAAACATTAACATTTTGTTAAGGTTTTGAACATTGGCTCTAAATTCAAATTGCTTCCACCTACAACTTGAAAACTTAATATGTAGATGCACCTTGATGAGTTCTTCACGCCACACCCAAATTTTGGGTCACCAGGGCCCTCAATCCATTTTAGGGGAAGCGGGTCGCTATCCATAGCAGGGGGAATTTTCGCGGCGTTTCCCTTTTTGGGGGATTTTTAACTTACTCTCTAATTATTACATTTGTACATGTTTGCACTATATTCATTGTTTTTGTTCATAATTGAGTATGTTGGACAAGATTGAACTAAAATAGAATTGAGATATAATAATCATGAGACACATTTATCTATTTAAAAAAAAATATATTTTTTTTTTTTTTAAGGGGAATTTTTTCCCCCAAAAGGGGAAAAAAGTATACTTTTCAGGTGGGGGAATGCGGCCAAATTTCAGCCGTGAATTTGACATATTGAGGGCCCTGGTCAAAGGTCAAGGTCACTGTGACCTTTAAAAAAAAAAAAAAATAATTCTGACAAGCTTTCATTTATTCAAAACTGCACCTGTAGCTAAGCGTGGCACCCGTTATGATGTGCTCTTGTTAAGGAATGGGTTACATGGCCCTTGCTACACTTTGGGGGATTGGGGCCGGGGCCCTTAAAGTTTGGGGCGAAAAGGGGAATTTTAGAAGATCTTTACTCCAACCATTCAGCACTTAAAATTGCTATATTTTAATGTAATTTACATAAATATACATTTAATCAAAGGTTAATAACACAATACCAGCTGGCAACTAAGGTATAAAAGTAACTTTTTGCAACTTTCTTATTTTCGGAACGAAGTATATACTGTTGTGAGACGCCATGACGATTAATGGTTACCTGCACATAAACGTGCGCACAGTATTGATCTATACAAAGCGGGGCTCAAAACTCGCGGGTTTTCGGCAATGTTTCGTTTGCGGATTAAGGTACTGTTATATTGTGCGTTTTTAGCAGCCAAAAAAAATCAAGTTTGCGATCGTTGGAAGTTCGAATTGGGATTTTTTTTTTCAATTGGGAAAAAAACAACCGGATTTGAATTGGGAATGTGGCCGATATTTGGACCCGTGGCTATGGGCGGAAAAAGCCTGCAGCGATTTTCTTTGTCCAATTGGGAAAAGTACCCATACCGGTCCAATTGGGAAAAATTAAGTCGTGAAAACCTCAAAATTGGGAAAAATTGAGTTGTGAAAACCTCAAATTGGGAAATTGGTTTATTTGATTTTTTGCTCCCAAATACTTTAAAATTGAAAACCAAGTGTTTTCAAGCTGTCAATATTATATTTACCTAGGTTCAAGCCATATAGCTGCAAAGGGAAACTTACTAAATGTTGCATTTAAAAAAAAAAAAACTTAAATTGGGAACTTTTTGGACAGCAATTGGGAAATTGTAGTTTTTTCGTAATTGGGACAGTGCCGTTTACCGGTACTTTATAAAGAAGGAAAAAAATCACTGGCCTGTGATATTTGATGTAACTGAAGTCAATAACGATGTCCAACAATATATATTATTTACACTCAGGGCTCTCGGAAATTCTTAATCAAGCATATTAGTACGCTTGATTAAGCAAAAAGTGACGCTTATTGTTAACCAATTGAGAGTCCCCAGAACTCACCTTTTTGCATAACTGGATTCTTCAAGTCAATCCATTAACAAACAAACCTGTAAAGCAACCTCCTATTTAAACAAGAGCCAACACAATTGATTTCCTTACGCTTGTTTAAAATTCAATTACTCAAATGCAGTAATATTTCTTAATTGTCAGATAGTTTTCTCACATCCCATCCTCTATGGAGCTAAGCCATTATTGACGATGCCAGTGATTTTTTTTGCCAGAAATTACAGCTGATATTTGGCTGCTTCCCAATTGCACAAAATGACGTTTTTTCCCAAAAATTTGATTAAAATTTCCCAAAAAAAGACAAAATTTTCCCAATAAAGCCAATAAGATTACAATGTAATTTAGCAATAATTTCGAACGAGTGCCGATCGAGATGCTGAGTCGTCGCCGAACAACAACTGACTTACGTATTTTTAGCGAATTTGGCCGAATACGATTTTACGTTGCTATCCACATCACTCTCTATATTGCGGAGGATACCGACGATAGTCGATGTATCCCGATTGTAAACGCCTGTTTTTACACACGCCCAAGATGGCGGCAAGCAGACGAGAAATTTGCGATGCGCTGCGAAAATGATAAATAACATTCAAATTAACAACGGATATCATATGGTTATTACGGAATAATTTAATGCGTGTGTCAATTAACGCAAAATATAACGTTTGAGATAAAAAAAAAACAAATATTTATTACAAATCTTCACAGTGAATGTGCATCACGAAAATCAGTGTTGGGAAATTGGAGTTAGCCTACCGTTACTCACAAAGTTAATGCATTTAAGATGAATATCGTTTGAAAATGGAAAGAGACAAACATGATATGATTTATATGTTAGTGGATCTGTGTAAAATCAGATTCATATGCATATTCTGCTTTATTATGTTTGTCACGCTTTACGGTTTACTGAAATAGCATTGAAGTGCAAGATGTTGAAAGGTAAAGAAATGAAATAAATTATTTTAACTCCATATAATACATCATTAACATAGCAAGACCACTAAAGCGTTTTTTTATAAATATGTGTTAATGTTTTCACCATATGATAATTAATTTAAAAGAATACTGAACTAAATTCTTACTGTTAAAGAGGTTATGATTAAATGGTATATTTAAGAATCTATATAGATTATTGCAAGTTCAATATGAATGTGGAAGGATATTAACTTAACATTGTCTTCATTGTAAGAACACATTAAATTAGTACTTTATAATATAAAAATGCTGTCAAACATACTTTAATAATTTTAATTCTGTTCTTATAATCATATTTATAATGTTTCCCAATTTCATGGTTTATCGCGCTATTTTTCCCAATTTCATGGTTTATCGCGCTAATTTTCCCAATCCAAAAGGCACAGGCTGTAAGAAAAAAAAGCAAAAAAAATCACTGGATGCTGCTTCAGCAAAGCCTAAGTTATCATGGTGTAAAAAAAAAATTCACAATGTCGACCTTCATGTATAGGTCCTAAATTGACTTATTTTTTCGGGTCACGGGGCTTTTTCTTCTTTGAGGTTGGCCGTGGACGGACATTTCACAATTTTCACAGGCCAATTCACAAACCTGACATGGCCGTGAATAAATGGTAGTACATGTACTAATTGATTTTCAGCGTTTCTCCTTTTCTTTCTGTCAGTGGCAGTACCGTTACTAATTTCACAAATCCTTATCTGGAGCTCTGAATCAATTGCTCACCATTTGCATTTAACTTTTTATGTCCCCCACCACTATAGTGGGGGACATGTTGTTTTTGCCCTGTCTGTTGGTTGGTTGGTTTGTGTGTTTGTTTGCTCCAACTTTAACATTTTGCCATAACTTTTGCAATATTGAAGATAGCAACTTTATATTTGTCATGCATTTGTATCTCATGGAGCTGCACATTTTGAGTGGTGGATGGTCAAGGTCATCCTTCAAGGTCAAAGGTCAAATATATAGCTTCAAAGCGGCGCAGAAGGGGACAAAGTGTTTATGTCAAACACATATCTTGTTGTGTGTAGTAATTGTTACTAGTAACAACGTGTGATGATGATGCTCAGCACTGTCTTTAAAGTACTTTTTAATAACCGAATTACACCTATGATATTCACAAACAATAAATCCGATCCGATGATGTCACATGAGGTACATTCACAGTTCTCAACAATTACTCACAAGACGGTACAGTGTACCTGCTAATCGGTGACACTTCAACGGGATGCTTTGAACTTTCATGACCACGTGCATTTTTGTGTAAACTTAATTAGCCCGACTATATAAAAATTTTAATTCCCACTAGCCCGAATGGATTTTCACTAGCCAAAACCCTTCGGGCTAGTGCAAATTTTGCACACTGCATTCAAAGTAATCCAAAATCATTGCAATTAGTGCTTAAATTATTGTCTTATAAATCACAGTTGATGGAGATATTGACAGTGCAACAAAAGATGTCATACCACCGTACAAACGTAACGTACCAATGATAACCAATAATACTACAATTATTATATTATATTTTGCTGATTTTAAAATGAATAATATAATATTATAATTACTGTAAGTTACCATGTATAGCGCCCAGTTTATTTTGCCCTAAAGTTTCAAGCCATTGTTTTATTTCCATAACACTTATCTTATAGGCAGAACAACTAAAAGTTGGTAACGGTAGGTATGAATGGGGTCGCAACAGTTTTTACGAACTTCAAAATGTTTGAATAAAATATGCAAAAATATCTTTGTTTGTGTATGTTCACATCTACTTGTACAGCTAAGGTTGTGGGCTGTTGAAATAATGGATAGCTGGTAATTAGTTTGGAGTGAACAAGGACTTGGTGTTTTCCAGATTGGTCCAGATTTTTTGCGCCATCATTGTACATCTCATTCACGCCTTGGTCGTGCTCTTTTAAATGCAAAATTAAGCTTTCCATTGGCTGGGATAATTTGATGAAGCAATATTAAAATGGCCAACATTTTCGGTCCCATTTGTTTATTTTCTTGGCTTGAAAATGTTCTCTCCATTTTTGCAGTAAAAAACAGGGTGCGCGTTATACATGCTTTCGCGCTATACATGGTAACATTCTGTATATCAATGATAATAGTTCTCACCATACTAATAATTATGAAAATACTTATATTATTTATGATAATATTTATAATTAATTAATACTAATAATGATAATCTTTATTATGATACATGTAATTAATACTACAGTCTACTAACAAGACATATTTTTAATTATAATTGTTGATAATATTTGCTGGTTGAATAATAATTAAAAAGTAGTATACTGACAGGGCCCTCAATCCATTTTAGGGGGAGCGGGTCGCTACCCTCATGAGGGGGAATTTTCGCGGTGTTTCGCTTTTGGGGGAAATTTTTTTCTTACTCATTATTACATTTGTACATGTTTGCACTATATTAATTTCATTTTTCATAATTTAGTATGTCTGACAAGATTAAATTGAAATAGAATTGAGATATAATAACCATGAGACACATCTTATAAAAATATTATTAATTTTTTTTTCAGGGGGAATTTTTACACCCAAAAGGGGAAAAAAGGATACTTTTAAGGTGAGGGACTGCGGCCGAAATTCGGCCGCAGATTTGATAGATTGAGGGCCCTGACTGAGAAAATATCCAAATTTTAGTTTCTGGATCATTAAGAAATCAATGGACTTTCAATCAGGGCTCACGCTGGGTTCAAATTTTAGGGAGAAGTGACTTCTCCCTAGACACTGATTTAGGGAGAAGTGAGGAGACTTTAGGGAGAAGTGGAGAGACTCGGACAAAGGGTTTGCTTGTAAGGGGTTACAACATACATATATGTGATAGTAATAATCGACACAACAGATAAATAACCATAATTTTACTAGCTCTTTATTCAATCCATTTTGATGTAAACATACATAGTGTAATAAAGACTTAAGTATTTCAAAGATGATAATTGAAGCAGTAGCCAACATAAATATTTATGTTTGAAATATGACATATGCCAGGGGTTTTTCTGCCTATTTTGGGAAAAGGAGTCTGACCAAATTGGGAATTTTGTATCGACAAAATTGGTCATTTTGGGAATTTTTGCTTCGATGAAACGGCTCATTTGGGAAAAAATTGTGAATTAATCATGCTTAAATAATTCAGTGGTTTAACAAATAAATTTGTTTTTATTTGTTATTTTGTCTTCTTTATATAAACAGATGCAATATTGGGCATGTTCAACGTTAATTCAAGTACTGCAGTTTTGTTTTTCAGTTACAGTTACACTCTGAGATAAGAACTGAACAGTCAAAACCTTATAGCAGATATTTTTGACCAAAACAAACACTGGTTAGTCACACAAATTATAAGACAATTCATTCTTAAAAAAAATTGGGAATGTTTATTATAATTTCGGTTTGGGATCGGGTCCGTTTGCTTTGGGAGTGCCTCCGTTTTCCGGAGGCGCAGACAGTGCTGAAAAATCCCTGTATGCTAAGCAGCTTTGTTAATTTGTGGTAAAAAAAAACGTTGTGATTATCAACACTTAAATTCGTTGCTTTGAATAACTTTGAGCCAATGTTTGTCAATGTTTGTCAACAATAATAATATTAATGAAAACAAAAATCTATATTGACAAATTTAAAGTCTAAACAATGATCAATGTCACCATGAAGTAACATCCAGTCTGAAGATTAAAATGAAACATAGTTATTGCTAATTATAGGATATATTTATTTTACAACACGTTATTTCAACTAATGTAAACAACGTTGACAGTTTTGTAAGGTCGCGAAAATATATGACAATATAAGAATTACATTTTACTTGGTGAGTGATAAATCCTCCTTCCAAACAAGCTCATTATTTGTTGAAATAACAACTGTCTGTCCCTATTCATGTTAAAATTCATCATGATTGAGGACAGACAGTGTTTTAAAGTTTAGAAATAAAATCCAAACACAAATATGATTTTCCATGCCGTAATTTTGGACTTAAAATTGACCGCATATTCGCATTAAAAAATAGATTAATTTTCAAATTTTAAAAGGTACTTTGAATTAAAAAAATCAATATTTTTGCACAAAAAAAAATCATAGCCAAAGATTTCAAGAAGTTTAAAAAAATCAATAGTGCTGAGTTTGATTTCATTCGAGTGTGATAGTGCCTAACCAAGCGTGACCTGAGCCGCGTGACCTCAGAGATAATCTTTCACAGCATGTGACTATCGTCTGCAACAAAAGGCTTATTAGTGATCTGATAACAAACCATGCCCTTTGGGCATAATTCATCGTTATCACATTAATTGATCAATTAATATGGCAACATCACCCCCGTGGATTATCCCTAATCAATATCAAATCAATAACACTTGAAAGACGTCAGTAAACTTCAATTATCACCCCACACGCACGTGACTGCATTCGAGTTGAACACTGATGACTTGACGTTCGCCGATTGGATAAGTTTGGAGGTTGGGAGAATCGGGGGCGGGGTCTACCTCAAATTACATGTCGCTCGATTGCGACACGCTTCGGGCAGTTACAGTGTGTATTGGAAAATGTAATCATACCTTGACATCGAGAAAACCGGATGTAAACAAATTCCGATGAAAGAGCGACTGGAAGTCGCTTTTTATCTACGATTTCTTACATTTTAGGCGACATTTGGCGTAGGGAAAGCGACTATGTCGCTCACGTCGCCCCCTAGCGCGAGCCCTGCAAAGTTTCAATAATGAAAGTACATGTACTGTCAAATACTGCTCTAGATAAGAAAATGGTTCCTGAATATTGTGTACTGGAAGTTTGCTCAATTACTTTCACATAATTTTGACATTAATTTATAAAGTTTAGTTGAAGCTTAATTGAAAATGGTATTGACTATGCCTTAAATCTATCAAAAACATTGCCTGTGGGTGGGTGGAGTACAGTACAGCCAAAGCGGCACAAACATAATCCGCGGCTACGCCACGGCCAGATTATTAGTCCGCGGCGGCTGAATGGTGTGTTTACGCGGCGTATCGCCGTGGCACTCGGCATCGATCCGCGCAACGACGCCGAGTCTGTATTAACCTCGCGTACTTTCGCGGAGTAAATCCGCCGCATACGTACGCGGCGGATCGAGTGAAAAGATATCCACCTACATGTACATACATGTATGTGTAGCGTAGAATTAATTACGCGCAACTGTTTATGTTTCGTTCGATTATCATTATTAAATTTGTAATCCGAAACACACTTCCGAATTTTAATGCTAACGCGTCCTTTGGCAAATTCTAGCGTCAAATAAACAGTGCTAAAATATCCTTTGTTTTATAAAAAGCGCGCGAAAATTATGCAGACATGTAGAACGTCGTTTGGAAAGTTTGGGTGTATTTTGTGTTGTATAAATACATGAACATCACGTCAGGCGTAAATCGTGTGTTCAGTGGAGAAAAAAAACGCCCCGATTAGACGTTATTTCATCATCTCTATAAATAGTAACAAATGCCAAAATGTATTTGATACTTAAGGAAATATCGAGAATGTTTGTGTATCGTAAATATTTACCAGCATTTGCTTTAACACTGGAATATACGGGATTATCGGGTAATAAGTAGCGATATTAACTGTATAATATGAACAAAATAAAACGTGTTTATATATGCATATTCAAACAATAGTTATTATAAGCTGATAATTAACAAAACTACAAATACGTCGTCACTGTCTTGATTATTGATGTGGCTTCAAACTGCTAATTTTCTCAGCTAAAATATAATAGTGGAATCAACATGCAATTAATTTATAAATCCACCATATGCTGGAGCCTTGACCACTTGTATGTGCGAAAACATAATTACGTGACCTTGTTTATGTGTGAAATACATACGCTACGGGCGGGAAACAAACTTAATAATTGGCCAGACACATTTACTATGCTTACATGTATATGCTAATACAATCCGCGCACAATAAATTTATTATGATTTTAATGATTATTATAATTGTTCTTTCCAAATTTGTTAACTACATGTAACTAATTATTTAAAAAAAAATTATTTCATGATCGCATCGACTCGGCATCATGTCGCGGACCGCGGCATGCCTCGGCGGACAGATGCGAAGTTTCGCGGCGAAATGCGACTTGCCGCCGCATACTGACGCGGCTTCAACGACTGACGCGGCATCGACTCGTTTGCCTTGCCGCCGCGGATCGCGAAATACGTTTGTTCCGCTTTGGCTGTACTGTACATGTCACGCTGAAAAGGGACACATTGTAAATTGGCTTGTACCGTATACGTGCGCTTATAAGACGCATTTTTAAGACTCAAATTAATAAGTTTAAGTGGGGGTCGCGTCTTATAAGCGAGATACTTGTGAAAATAAGCGAAATTTTTCAAAATATCGAGTTTACTGGGCTTACGCTGGCCAAGTTGGACACTTGTCAATTGTTTTGAATCATCGCGGCAGCCATTTGCATTTTCTCTAAAGTCTGTATTTGCCCGTACCGTGTATCAGAACGCTATGTTCAGTTACCGATTTACTTGAAATAAAATGTATCGTTATTGATTTTGTTGTCTATTATTTTTTATTTGAATTTTGTTATTTTGGGGTCGTAAGGCGTTATATTGTCCATGGTTATACTTGAAAAGTTTGTATCACCCGATTGTCTGCGCGCGACGTCGTTAAATGTCATATAAATTGGACATAATAGTTTACGTGTGTAAGCGGCGACACGATGCCAAACATGCTTAAAATAACAGCAAAATCAGTTCGCAGTTTGAAACTGTTAATTGTTAAATAAACACGCGATTGCAAGTGCTTCTTGACAAATTTGTATCACCTGATCGTCTTTGTTCGACGCTGTTAATTGTCAATTAAGACATAATTGGCAATAAGGGTATCGTCTGAAAATAGTTACCAGTTTGCAACTGTCAATTGTTAAATAAACACGTTCATTCAGACGACCCCCTTATGCCGATGACACCTTATTTATTAGGGACCCACGACAGCGCGAGCAAAGAGCGACCGCATTCAATTATCCACATGTGGCTTTCTTCTTGAAAAAGGCATTACCTATAGACAATGGGCGTAACATTTGCATAATCAAGGTAATCTATATCTGCCTCTTAGTTTTCAATACCCGTCAAACAATACAATTATATTTACAAATTACAACTACTGAAATCGGCAAAATGAAACGCAAACATAACTCTTATGATCTCAAACTCAATGGATGGTACACAGGACGACGAGTTGTTTGATGATCTTAATGATATCGGCGACTGGGTTTACGATGACAATCTCACTAGTGAGGAATTCTACAAACTGTTCGGTGAAAGCGATGATGAGGATTTCGAGGGATTTTAAGATGACTGATACGATCAATTACGAACGTAATATGTTTGAAATTGTTATGGCAAATTGATTAAATACGCAATTGTTAGAAATTGTGTTAATTTGATAATTATTTTTACTGTATGAATAATACTTGAAAATAAATTAAAACCTACTTATATGTCATGAAATAAACAAATATTATTTACTTTGATGTTTGATGTTTTATTTTTCGGACTTGCGTGAATTACTAATTGTATGCAGCGCGAGTTTGAAAATTTCTCAATGTGTTTCTTATTGATTTTCTTCAACATTCTGCCGTTTTTCGGCCGATGAAAACGGCAAAATTTGACCGCGTCTTACACGCGGGTCAGTCTTCAATCCACCGATTATAAAGTCCGAAATCGGGGTGCGTCTTATAAGCGAGGGCGTCTTATAAGCGCACGTATACGGTAGTTATGTAGTCTAAGATACGCCAATATATGTTAAATGAAATATTTTTCAAAATAACCAACAGTCTAAAACAGGAATTCAGTTTATCAATTTACTTCAATGGTTACAATTATGCTGAGTTAGACATTTGAAATGTTTTAATAAAAATTATCATTGTAAATATCAGTACGGACGAAAATTGCTCCAACTTATTTACAGTGGCGAAATTTACTGCCAACAACTTTTTGTAAGCAAGCATAACACCTTTATATGAAATTGATATAAAAATAATAACTTGATGAAAAGGCAAACAAGTTATGAGCTGATGATTTGATAAAATATAAAATAAATAATTATAACTGAAACAGTATTTGCCATTAAGTCTTAAAAATACAGCATGAAGGGAAAACCATTTATGAATTAAAAAAATTTGACAAAATTACAGGGCCCTCTCTTGCCGCTAGGGGAAGCCACCCACAGCCCTCATGAGGGGGAATTTCGCGTCGTTTTGGGCGAAAAGGGAAATTTTAGAAGATCTTTTCACCAACCATTCAACACCTAAAAATGCTATATTTTAATGTGATTTACATAAATATACATTTAATCAAAGGTTAGTAGCACCATACCAGCTGGCAACATAGGTATAAAAGTAAAAAAAAAAAAGTTGGAGAGGGAATTTTTAGCTGAAAAAGGGGGAAAAAGTATACTTTTTTCATGGGGGAAGCCGCCGATATTCGGCGGTAAAGACGGCCAAAGGAGGGCCCTGAATTATAAATGAATTCAAATAAACAACATAAGCATATTGCAAAAAGGAAATATTCATATCTTTGATGTGCAATATGGTAACAATGTTCAATTTTCTAACTTCTAAAACAAGAGAACAAAGTGTGAAGATTTCCAGTTTTCAAAAGTTAAACTGGAACTTAGCCCTGGCTACCAATTTAATAAAATACAACTATCATGTGCAAATAGTTCCTGTATTATTCAAAGTCAAAAGTTTGATGTCACTGATCTTTTTCTAAAATTAAAGTGTTATAATGTTTTCATTTTAAATTTATTTTACTGGTGTGCATACATGTATATAAATATTTCCATATTATATTTCATAGATTTTTTTGAATACACAATACAATTAAATTGTACTTGTATTATTTCAGTCTTTGCGTTGACCATGGTTTAATATGGCAACAAACAACGCTCCAAAGCATGACTTTGCACCGGCCTGGCTGAAAATTCCAAATGCGGAGAATTCTGTAAGTATACATTCCAGTATTTATTACAGTCATATAAGTCTGCCTGTTTGCCAATTAGGCCTGAAATCTTGCAAGCTCAGACAAAAAAAGACAGCATAGGACTGAAATACTTTTTGTGCTGATATGGCTATGTCATAATGGTAGTCCTCTATCAAGTTTGTTCAAACCATGAAACTATATAGGGAAAGCTGCTCTGAAGCCAATGCACCAGAGGTTTGTTATTTTGCAGAGCTGTTGAAGTTCTGCTCTGCTAAGATGGTTTAAAATAATCCTCTACAGTCCAAACATGCGTTTTGGGAGCTTCAGTACCTTTAAACACATTTCTAGATAAACACTTTAACTTTAAGTACCTACATGTTTGTAAGTGTAATTGGCTATTTAAACCACAGGTGGTTAGCGTGTGGCTACGATATTAATTAGTGAAAACATCATTTTTAATGATAAATAATCATATAATAACGAAAAATTAAATTTTATGGCAAAAAAAATTCACTATCAAATATATATAACAAGGTATGCAACTCAAAATCACCCCAAAACGGGGTGCATCGCTTTGAACAGCCATATCTTCATCAATTGTGCAGGGATTTTCACGATCTCGGTCTTATTCAACGCAAAAATGAATTTCCTTTCTGGAAATGTATATGTCTTGCAATATTTTTACAAATGCTGGGTCAACTTTTAAGAAATAACACGATACACAACTCGCATGACCCAGTTGACAATGATCATGCAGTCTTTAAGACTGAAATCTTCACGGAGTAAAAGGCATCTTCCCTACAAAGTTCATGTACCTCGATACCATAATTCAATAAAACGTATGAAAAAATATTATTACTGTTCTTGTCGTTACATTATGCATCACGACTAACTGTCCAGCGCCGTTTGAAACCTTTGTTTACATACATTTCAACTAACTGACATTTTAAACAAACGAGTAATTTCATTGGTTCAATGCGGAGGTGTGTCTTTACAACTGGAGATTTCATTCATAAAGTACCTTTAATGGCTACATGAACATTATAAAGAAGAAGCTGGAGCCCACTCCATAAAAATTATCTTTTTAGTAACATTTAATCAAGTGAATTGTAAGAATAAATCTTTTCAGTTCTTAGTACACTTAATCCATGAATGAAAATAGGTTTAGTCTTTGTCTTAGATCACAACATCTGTTCTTTAGTTTCCAGTTTGTCTGTTTATTTGTCATTCTGCTATAGTTTATTTGAAACTTCTGTTCACTTGTACAAACTGATTTGATACTTAACTTTTTATTTCGTTTTGTTTCAGAAGCCATCCGGAGTTAATAAAGGTATGTTATTTGATTGTCATTTCAAGGCATTGGAAGAACATGATGTGAATTGATACATATTAACAAAATAATATTATAATTATATAATTTTGTTATTAATGCAAAATAAAAATTTGTTTTAATACATTTACTTTTTAGCTCTGTGAATTCCACCTTAATTGGAATATGAACAAAATAAAACAAACCACTAACACCATTATGAAAATGTTGAACATGCTGGCATTCTAAAACACTTAGTGTGCTAGTGCATAGTTCAGGGATCAGAGCCACAACTTCCTAGAGGGATATACACTGTAACTCCAATATAGTGCGGTCCGTTATAACGCTGTGTCCAATATAACGCGGGGGGTCCTTGGATCCCGTTTTCTCTCCAACCTTCCATTTCTGATTCAAATCCATGTTATGCAACTTCATGTATTTTCATAAATTCAAAGAAGCCAGCGATCACAGCTTGATTGCTTTTTCCGTCCGTTTAACTGATTTTAATCGATTAGAGGTTAAACGACACTCGACAGCTAATTGATGTTAATCTGTTGTGTAATGCCAATAAAGGTGTGAAAACTCGCGAGTCGGTGTTTATTACATGTATTCCCTATCAGCGTGGTTCGGTGCGCTAATTTCAATAAGGCAAGTGCAAGCGGAATAATTATCAAATTAAAGTTATTTAAAACGATTACCTGTTTATGTTTTGTATTTTTCGTGTATTGTATTTCATTGTATAAACTATGGCTGTGTAAGTGTGTTATCGTTTATTATATGCTACACATGCTTGATAAATAAAAATATCTTTGTGTGTGTTTAATGTTTCAGTACGTATACGAAAAATAAATTTTAAAATCCTGACGATTTATTTACATCCTAACGCAGTGTAATAGTTAACAGAGATGCACTTAAATTTTTGCCCGTTATCAGTAAGCCCACGGAAAGCACGTTTTTTACATGCTGCGTATGACGCAATAAAACATTTCTTTGTACATGTATCGTATTGCATTCAATCTAAATTTAAATTCGCTCGTCCAATGAAAGCTGTGTCCCATAATGCACTGTACTAATTTTTCTGAAAAATGGCGTAGGCATATGAATTTGTTTATGAAGTTCGTAAACATATTTCGTGTCATAAATGTTAAACATTATTTTTTAGTAAGTGATATAATTATATTGGATTATCGGATAAATGTGCACATTAGAAAAGCGGTATGTATACTGTTATCGTTCGATTCTGTTTATATATGCATGTATTTGCGGATGACAACACAGCATGACAACACACAGGACCTATATTATAGGCTATACTATACCTGTTTTTATAGCCCCTTAAATAAATAAGCTCAAAACTTATAACGCTGTCCGTTTATAACGCTGTTGCGTGGCTTGGGCCCCGTCATCCGCATTATATTGGAGTTACAGTGTATCATGCTCATGTAGGCCCAAGAAGTTCATGACAAGCTTATTTGTTGCAGGTAAACGCTTTCCTCCGGGTCCAACCAACAAGTACCGCCATCATTCTGTGGATGACGACTACTATGCATACTACAACGGTTACCCATACTACCCTGGCTACAGTTACCATGACATCAAGTACGGCATGCACTACAGCTCCCAGCCCACCCTTGTACGGGCCAATGGCCAGCGAGACACCAAGTACCAGCATCCCCATGCCAGATATGGAGTGGGGCAGGTAAGTTTGAACATAAATAAATTAGGTGGATGGGACAGAGATATAGTTAAATGCATAAAGCTTACTGATATGCTTTTTATTGAGTCTTCTCTAACGTTAAAAGCCGGATAGGTTAATTTTTGTTTTGTGGCTTTGTTGTAAAAGAAAAAGATATTAGTGAAGATGAAAAAAGTATTATTTAATTGTATCTCTATTACAACTTCAAGTCTTAATTAAATTATCAATGCATATATAATTATATATACAAAATTTATTTGACAAACAAAATATTTTATTTGAATTATTTATTTTTCGCTACACTTAGAATAGTACTACCAGAAATGCAAACATTTCCTGTGGCATTTCCCCAGAATGGAGGAAAATATTTTATCCCACTTATCGTGCAAGTACCTCTTCTCGAACCTCGCCTTTTTTCGAACCTTTCATTTGTTTACATTTTATGCGCATGCGCGCACGCACACAATGTCATCGTTTTGTGGGTACCTACGCATTGTTTACGACGACTTGCGCGTAACTGTCAATCTCCGAAAATGCGTCACAAACAGGTAAAATAAGTACATTAAACCTAAAATACCTAAAAATCATTGTTTTTCTTAATGCTTTTTTACCTATTTTATGATTTTCATGTAAAAACCTATTAAACATGATCTCACTTTCGATCTCAACTATGCTTGACAAAAACACTTTTCGTCTGCGGCAACAAGTCATGTGACCATGGTCAAATCATGTGACAAAGCTATTTTTAACCGAAGTATAATGTTGCATGTCACTAATTGTTGCAACTTAAAACATATGTTTCTGATTGTGTTTTTGTAACTTTTCATTTAATATTTGTCCAACAAATTTCAGAAATTCCCAATGAAAAAAGTTAAAAAACGTAAGGGGTTCTCTCCATCAGCACTCACAAATGCTTACAATCTTGTAAAAGAAACTGGGATTAAAACTGCTGCTAGACAGTATGGAGTGCCACATAATACCCTTCGTGACCGGGTAAAAGGCCGCCTGGATCCAGAAACCACGATGACAGGTTCTGGTCTACTATTTACATTGGAAGAGGAGGCAAAATTAATTGAGCACATTAAACTGATGGCTGATTTGGGGTACGGTTTTACCATAACAGATGTGGTCTCAATAGCAAGTGACTATGCAGTCTTTCTTAAGAAGCGAACACGGGACAAATCATTGACCGTGAAATGGTTTAAGGGCTTGCGCAGCAGGTGGCGGGAGCTTAGAGTCATAAAACCAAGGGGGTTAGCTAAATGTAGTGCAGAAGCTACCAATGAACAAGCTGTTGATAGTTATTTTACAAATTTAGAAAATGTACTGAAAAGTAAGAACCTTATTGACAAACCTGAGTGTATATATAACATAGATGAAAAAGGGTTTCAAACTGAACATGCCCCACCATACATAGTTAGTGGTAATGCAACAGCTCCCGCAATCACCTCATCCCGGACAGCAACAAACACAGTAACTGGTGGCAGTAACGCAATTGGGACACAGAATCCTCCCTACTTTGTTTTCAAGGGTGCAAGAATGAATGAAACATTAATGCAAGGTGCTTCTTCAGGATCAGATGCAATTATGTCAAAGACAGGCTGGTCTAAATCAAGCATTTTTCTGGAATATTTACAATCCCACTTCATCAAGTACATTCAAAGATCTGATCCTAATCAGCAAATTATCATCATATTTGACGGCCACAAATCTCACATCAATGTCCCTGTGTTGGAATGGGCAAAGAAAAACAACATAATTTTGTTTGTCCTTCCAGCACATACATCTCAGGTGCTTCAACCCCTTGACGTAGCCTGCTATGGACCTCTGCAGAAAATATATAATTATGCATGTCAAAAAATTTTCAGAGAACATCCATCTTTAAAAATCACAAGATACAATATTGCAGAATTAGCATCCAATGCATATGTGACAGCATTATCCATGAATAACCTGAGGGCTGCCTTTGAAAAGACTGGCATATTTCCATTTAATAGAACTGTGATAAGTGCTAACATTTTTAAGCCATCAATTCCTTATGTTGGTCTTCAAGAAAACACTGTGGTTTCTGACATTCAGCCATGCATGAACAATCATTTTATAACTGCTGAAAACATAATTGAAATGAAGAGATCACACCATGTCAATACACTAAAAAAGACTTTAAGAAATAATGTGTCTGGTCAGGAAATAACCAGTGATTGCTTAAATCAAGAAATGTTTTCACAGCCTTTACCAAGTTCCAAAGATACGCCAGTCTCTCCAATCAACAAAAGAAAACAAACAAAAACAAATGCAACAAATGTCAATCTAAGTAATGCACCCCTCCCAGAACCTCTTCCAGGACCTTCGCACATTGGCAGTTATTCTAACATGTGTGATACTGATAGTCAGTCTTCTGAAGATGATGTTCCTGAAGAAGACAAATGTTGTGTGTGTAAACTTTTTCAACCCAAGGAACTGAAAAACTGTGTTTCCCTTGTGTTTACAAAAGGGACACAGTGTGATCACCCAAACTGTGGACATTGGACACACTTGATTTATTGCTGCAAACAGATAGTTGTTAGGCGGAATGATGTCTTCAAATGCCCATGTCATAAAAGTGAAGAGTAAATACTAAAATTGAGATAGAAACATACATTTTTTTTATAAAAAAATAGTTATAAATCAAGTTTTAATGTTATTTTCTAGTTTCATAAAAAAAAATGAACAAAATCTGCTTAGAATTGTAAATTGAAATAGTAAACAATGAAGGGTTCGAAAACAGGTACGATTGTTTGGCGGCCATGACAGTTTTACATGATATGGTGGTGCTGGAAACTAACGCAAATCTGTTAACAAAAGAGGATTTACATAACAATTAAAGTTGTCAGGTATGTAGAAACTAATTATCACATAAAACTTATAAATACGTTTCACTATTTCCAATTTTATTTTTGACATGTCGAAAATTAAGAGGTTCGAAAGATGGTTCGTCCATGATATACAGCGTATTGGGTTGATTAAAGCCCAGTTGATTAAATTTCTCCTATGAACCACGGCACGAAATGATGATAATTTTGATTAAATAAAAAGGATTACTGAATAAAATTCAAGCCTCACATGATAAACCTAATCTATAATCAACACTAACCTATTATTCTCTATGTTAATCATTAATCTATTACTGCAGGGCTCGAAACTAACACTCGCACACTCGCAAAATGCGAGTGAAAAATACTGAATTGCGAGTTAAGTTTTAAGCCACTAGTATTTTTTTGCGAGTAACGAAATAGTGAAAAAAAGAGTAATATTGCTAAATGCGCTCGACATCGTGAACGCTAAACCGTAGGTCAATTTATAGAATGTTCGAATACCCGTATGCTTTAGCGCGCACCTTGTATGTAGACAGGTATACTTATTGTACAGATACGCGGCCGGCATTGTTACACAGAACGTGAAACAGTCAATTATTCACACGTGTTCATTGAACTTGAACAGACATGGCATCGATGCGAAAAATAACTAGTTTCTTTTTGCCCAAAGACGGAAATAACAATATGAAAGATAAAGCAAAGTTAACCGTTGAGTTAGAAACAAGAAATATCTTTTAAAAAGATATACGGCGTTGATTGTGGTTGGAGTTTATGAAAGGTTAAGAGTTCAATGAATTAGATTAAGGATAGCGAATGTCTTTTTCTGTGCAGTTCTTAGCTGCATCACACGCAGTACGGGATGTTACGCGGAGTTTTCGCATCTTATTTTATATTATTACATATTGCTGGTCATAAACCTATATTTACAAAACAGAAAACCAAAATGAAAGGTGCACGCCCAAACTGTATTGATGTCGAGATTGAGTGTAAAACTGTTCTATCTATTAAGCCTTTTTATTAGAGATAAAATTGTTTCATGCTGAACACGCAGTAAAACAGTGTTACAAAGACGCGGACATGTTTCCAATGTTCTGGTCGTATGCTCAAATCAGCCTATGGGATAAATGAAGTGTATTCATTCTGACCTAGCCGCGGGAAATTTTATTGGACAGTTTCAAAGGTCAGGTAAGGTGAAAAGCTGGCTTAATACAGCTACGCCTAAAAAAAAAAACGGAAATTAAATCCTTCTACGAAAACAGTAAAGTGGGAAAAAGAACTCAATATAAATCTAAAATTTGCGAGAATGTTTTTGGTTTTGCGAGTTAGTATTAAAGCTGCTCGCAATATTTTGCAAGTAAAAAAAAAGTTAAATTCGAGCCCTGTTTCTATTTAAATAACATGCCTCACTCTGTTGAGAAGACTTGTTGCTTATAATGCCTGTGTTCATATGGCAATGTCAAAGTGTCATTTTTAGCTCGACTATTATAAATGAAATATATATAGTGGAGCTATCCTACTCACCCCGGCATTGCCGTTCCCTTGTCCGTTTGCGTGCAAATGTGATAGTTTGCGTACTACCCCAAATATTTTCAATGTCCTTTGACATATTGCTTTCATATTTTGCATACTTGTTTACCATCATGACCCCAACCTATAAACAAGAGCAGACAACTGAATCAAGCATTTTGACAGAATTATGGCCCCTTTTATACTTGGAATATGCATGTTATTGATAAATCTATGTTAAAGTTTGCGTAATACCCCAAATATTTCCTGTGTCCCTTGACATATTGCTTTCATATTTTGCATACTTGTTAACAATCATGACCCCAACCTATAAACAAGAGCAGACAACTGTATCAAGCATTTTGACAGAATTATTGCCCCTTTTATACTTAGAATATGCATATTATTGATAAATCTATGTTAAAGTTTGCGTACTACCCCATATATTTCCCTTAACATATTGCTTTCATATTTTGCATACTTGTTTACCAACATGACCAACATGACCCCAACCTATAAACAAGAACAGACAACTGTATCAAACATTTTGACAGAATTATGGCCCCTTTTATACTTAAAATATGCATATTATTGATAAATCTATGTTAAAGTTTGACAAAACAACACTTACCTTACATACCACAATGCACTCCACCCAAACCATCCCCCACGCCCCCCAACCCCCCCCCCCCAAAAAAAATATATAATTTATTTCACATTTTTGAAAGAATTCATCTATTAAATGATCTCACACCCCCCCTCTCCCCCCCCCCCCTCTCCCCCCCCCCCCCCCCCCAAAAAAAAATAATTTTGTTTTCTTATTTTTGAAATGCTCTCCATGATGGCTTACGTTATACTGTCAAGCACTCAAATAGTCGAGCGCGCTGTCCTCTGACAGCTCTTGTTAACACCAATATTAGCCAAAGAGTCAGAGCTTAGCTGATAATCCAAATTTCAGCATCTGTGTCATGTTCGGGCTGATTCATTGGTCACAATTTAATAATTCCAATCCATATATAATTTGTGTAAAATTTTCATCTTTGTTTAAAAAATGGTCCTTATTTTGCACATAGGTTCTTTTATAAAAATACTTTTTCTGAAAGACCACCCGAAGCTGGATCCATTTAAGAAATAAAGTATTTTATGTGATGTATAAGAAAGAACTTGGCATGTTCCTGACCATTGTTTAGATTAGCATGGTGTTTTAGCATCAAACTGTCATCACAATGAAAAAAATTGAATTATTATAACTTTTAGATGGTCTTTAAGGGTAATTTCATGGACTTGTCAAAAGTGACAGCATTAGTCCAAAGTGCTTTTGGCAAAGCCAGTAAAGCAGTATATGGTCTGCACACAAAATTACCACAATTTTGGGAGAGCGGAAAGTAATAAAGAAGTCGGGCCAATCATAAAACCTTGCATATTTTCATTAAGTATATAAAAAAACTTCTTAAACATCTCAACCAACAAACAAGTTTTGCCATTTTATTGCTTAATATTACCTCTAAGATTCTGATGTTTAAGGGCATGAACGTGGGCTATCCCCCGTACTACGACTTCCTGCCTCCCTTCGAGAATTACTATTCCGACAGAGAGTACTACAACAACAACAACTACCCATCACAGCGAGGCAGCTCCAAGAAAAGTTACTACGAGAAGGACGGCCGCAGCAACTCTAAGGAGGGCAAGGAGAAGGACGAGAGGAAGGAGAAGGAGACCGACAAGCCTTTTAAGGACGACTTTGTAAGTGATGTAATACATTGGGATTTATATTATTATGTAGACTAGGCCGGCACGATTCATTCGATATTGCAAATACGTAAGTGTTGATTCAAGGAGGATTTTGTGAGTGGCTTCAAATTGGTTCTTTTCCTTATTATGTAGACGTAGTAGGCCCTCATAATTCAGGAGACTTTGTTAGTGGCTTCAATGAAACAGTTTACTGTGAATAGTTGGAATCATGATTTCCAGTTTTTTTAGCATCCTTCAATCATCTTTATCTACGTGTGATTGAGTCTGTCTTCCTGTTTTTGTAAAGTTTGACTGATTATTTTGTATATTTTTTATGAGTAATTCATAAAATCAGAGTTGTCATAAACAATTTTGTTCATTGCTTTAAATAAATAATAATCTGTTCCTTTAAAGGTCAATTAATAGTATCACAAGGGGTATTCTAAACCAATGGTGACACTGTTTAGATGAAGTTTAAAAAAATCTCTAGAATGCTTTAAAGTCAACTGCCCTGAATTAAATGAGACTATAGGAATTAACATTGCACTTTTTCAGCCATCTTTGAATGGAGATGAGGAAAACATAGACAAACCCAGCAAGCAAGTCAATGGCACAGGAGTGTGGGGTAATGTACTCACAAACATATACATATCCTTTGATTATAAGCACGAAATTAGTCATACTCCAAACAACAACGGCACACATTTCTTGTTAATGAGTCAAAACTGACTTGTTTTTGTTTGTTTTTATGCCCCCGGTAGGGTGGCATATAGCAGTTGAACTGTCAGTCAGTCAGTATGTCAGTCTGTCCGTCCATCCGAAAAGAAACTTTAACGTTGGCCATAACTTTTGCAATATTGAAGAAAGCAACTTGATATTTGGCATGCATGTGTATCTCAGGAAGCTGCACATTTTGAGTGGTGGAAGTTCAAGGTCATTCTTCAAGGTCAAAGGTCAAAAAAGAATTATTTCAAAGCGGCGCAGTAGGGGGCATTGTGTTTCTGACGAACACATCTTTTGTTTCATTCATACTTGTTCAATTGGGAATGGGACCCCCTACTGGACCCAAATTTGAATGAAAAAAATCACTGACCCTTCATTGCAAAGTATGCTTAATAAAATCACCATTGATATCTGTCTGTAATAGAGCAACAGATAAGATTTCTTGTCAATTAGCTTTCACTACAAGCTTTTTGTAACGATTAGTTTTTTCCTAAAAACTATTCGTAAATTAGTTTTTTAGCTCACCTGAGCGATAGCTCGGGGTGAGCTATTGTGATCACTCGGCGTCCGGCGTCCGTCCGTCTGTAAACAATTTGTAAACATCTTCTACTAAACCATTGAGCCAATTTCAACTAAATTTCATGTGGAGCATCCCTAGGTCATGGGACAAAAGAATTGTTAAAAAAATTTGATCACATAACCAAGATGGCCGCCATGACCATATATGGTAAAAACCTTGAAAAATCTTCTTGTCAGAAACCGCTCATCAGATTTTCAAAAAATTTCACAGGGATGACCTTTGAAGGCTGCCCTGAAAAAGTTGTTCAAAGAAATTTGATTCGTCAAAAAACATGGCCGCAGGAGCTCGTTGAACTTTGCATGTTTATTTCGTTTTTGCCTATTTTGTGAAAACTTTCAAAAATCTTCCACATTTTTTGTCCGATCCTTTCCAAATTTGCACAGTGTCTTTATATCAATGAGGACACGAACCCTACAAAAAATGAGCATTATTGGTCCATGAAGTACAGAATTACCTCCCCTTGAATTGAGAAAATGGTGTTTATGCAATAAAGTCCAAATTTTTCATCCAATTCTTTCCAAACTTGTAAGGATTTAGCATGGTTCAAACAAGGGAAACGACTACGGTTTATGCATGTTCTTTTTATTACAGATTTGCCTCCCTTTAATTCATTCAAAATCTCATTTTACAGCAGAGATTCCAAATCTGACCTGTAAATGAGCCCCATATTTACTGCCAGTGCTAGGTTACCTTTTCCTATTTGATCATTCTTAAGTATTGGTCTTGTAATGCTGCTACTGTTTCTGCTACTGCTACTACTACTACTACTTCTACTACTACTACTACTACTACTACTACTACTACTACTACTACTACTTCTACTACTACTACTACTACTACTTCTACTACTACTACTACTACTACTACTACTACTACTACTACTACTACTACTACTACTACTACTACTACTTCTACTACTACTACTAGTACTACTACTACTACCACCACCACCACCACCACCACGTCTACTATTACTACTTCTACTACTACTGCCACTACTACTACTACTTTTACCACTACTACTACTACTACTACTACTACTACTACTACTACTACTACTACTACCACTACTACTACTACTACTACTACTACTACTACTACTACTACTACTACTTCTACTACTACTACTACTACTACTACAACTACTATTACTACTACTACTACTACTACTACTACTACTACTACTACTACTACTACTACTACTACTACTACACCACCACCACCACCACCACCACCATTCACAGTGACAAAAAACGTATTCACACAATGGCTGCTACTACAACTTATAGCCCATATAGGGGGGCATGCATGTTTTACAAACAGCCCTTGTTTCTATGGGATTTTAACCACAACTGTTCATGTTTATCTCCGACACATATTTTTAGGTCACCTGTCATGAAGTGACACGGTGAGCTTATGTGATCGTGTGATGTCCGGCGTCCGTTGTGCATGCCTGCGTGTGTCCATGCATCCGTCCGTCAACAATTTGTTTGTGTAGACAGTAGAGGTCACAGTTTGCATCCAATCTTGATGAAATTTGGTCAAAATGTTTATCTTGATGAAATCCGGTTTGGGATTGTATTTGGGTCATCTGGGGTCAAAAACAAGGTCACTAGGTCAATTAATAGAACAACCTTCTGTAGACAATAGAGGTCACAGTTTTCATCCAATCTTTATGAATATGAAATTTGGTCAGAATGTTTATCTTGATGAAATCTGGGTTGGGATTTTATTTGGGTCATCTGGGGTCAAAAACTAGGTCACTAGGTCAAATAATAGAAAAACCTTGTGTAGACATTAGAGATCACAGTTTTCATCCAACCTTTATGAAATTTGGTCAGAATTCTTGATGAAATCTGGGTGGGATTGTATTTGGGTCATCTGGGGTAAAAATCTAGGTCAAATAAATAGAAAAACCTTGTGTTGACAATAGAGGTCACAGTTTTCATCCAATATTTATGAACTGTGGTCAGAATGTTTATCTTGATGAAATCTGGATTGGGATTGTATTTGGGTCATCTAGAGTCAGGAACTAGGTCACTAGGTCAAATCATAGAAAAACATTGTGTAGACAATAGAGGTCATAGTTTTCATCTGATCTTAATGAGTCAGGTGAGCGATTCAGGGCCATCATGGCCCTCTTGTTTTATAGTTTGATAAAAACTTGCAATTATTTCTGGATCAGATGAGCGCTTTATTTTGGCCATTGTTAATTCTAAAAAATTCTTTTTATGTCATCATAAATTCACAGTGTCAATGGGTCTGTGTAAATATAAGTATTAATTGTATGTGGATGGTGATTTTGTTTCAACCAGTTTCAATACTCCTGCCTTTCAGTCTCAGTGATCACTCACATTGCCTAACCTTCTTCATCAAAGTCAAACCAGTGTTAATCATGATGTTATGAGTTTTTCAGACACAAAATTGCCGCTGTGTTTTGAGCATAATATTCCAGAATCTGTCACTAACTGTGCTATTAAATTTGATAATATAATCGTAAAGACCTCTCTTGACTGTTTGGTCGCGTACAAATTGTAAAATATTGAGCGTGCAAGCCGTTATGAAAGATTCCTTACCCGTCCGCATTCAACAGCAGAGATTTTCCCGAACTTGTTACGACGGAGTTAACTATTTATATCGACAACGGCCTTAACCGGTGTCTGTATAACCTTACTGAAAACATAACTGCTGCACTAAAGGTCCTAATATAAAACTATAACAAAGAATAATAGTGTGCAATTCAATTTGTCCATTTACATAATCGTTTTCTGTATGATTGTTTTTTATTACAATTTGTTTTCTGTCAAATACAAATCATAAGAACGATAAGCAGAACCTTATCTGTTGCCCTGCGTAGACACAAACTTATCCAACAAAGCACTCATACACCTTTTAACGTTCAATACTAAAAACATTCAGAAATCGTACACAAAATATTCAATTGTACATTTGTGTATCCTGCATTAGAAAAAAATTACAGTTGTGCCCACTTTTCCACTGAGAATTTCTATAACTTGATTGGTACTACTTGCTGTGCATGCAGTCATATTGGGAATTGGGGGTTTGGGGGGGGGGGGGTTATTCACAACTTTGGAGACTAGCTAGTTTTACTTGTTGCAGCCACTTTATTGAAATGTAAAAAAAATCTGTTTATCCTACAGAGAATCCACCCCTGAGTAAGGCCCCCAATACAAAGCCTACTGAAGAGAATGGAGAAACTAGTCAATCCAAAGTGCTCAGAGATCCCACTTTTTATAAATACCTTGTTCCCAGTAAGGTAAGATTGTATACAGCAAACCCACAGTTTAGCATGCTTGTGAATTAGTGTTTGTTTCTTGGGTGCTTCATAGATTTTTTAGTATATTGTGTGACTTGCATTATTTGAAAGAATGGATTGACCAGGATAGCTTTTCATTTACAAACAGTTGTCCTGAATGGGTTCTTGATTGCTTAATATTAACGTGTTTGTTGATGAATTGATTTCTGTGTTGTGGTTTAAAACATTCAAAATTGAAAAATATTTGAAGAAAACCTAACAGGAATTTGATAATTCTCTAGTGCTGTTAACCATTAACAACATGCATCTTAGATTAACAAAATTTTGGTAAACATTCAGTTGTCAAGATACGAACATAAAAGCTTATGTTCTTTTTTTTGTTAGCTCATCTATTTTTTGAAGAAAAAAAATGAGCTAATGTCATCACCTTGGTGTCAGCGTCGGCGTTCGGTTTAGTTTTGCTTTTAGCTCCACTTTTCTCATTAAGTATCAATGCTATTGCATTCAAACTTGGTACACTTACTTACTATCATGAGGGGACTGGGCAGGCAAAGTTAGATAACTCTGGCGTGCATTTTGACAGAATTATGTGCCCTTTTTATACTTAGAAAATTGAAAATTTTGGTTAAGTTTTGTGTTTAGGTCCACTTTATTCCTAAAGTATCAAAGCTATTGCTTTCATACTTGCAACACTTACTAACTATCATAAGTGGACTGTGCAGGCAAAGTTATGTAACTCTGACTGGCATTTTGACGGAATTATGGGCCCTTTATACTTAGAAAATTTAAAATTTGGTTAAGATTTGTGTTTGGTCCACTTTACCCCTAAAGTATCATAGATATTGCTTTCATACTTGGAACACTCGCAAACTATCATAAGAGGACAGTAAAGGACAGGTTGCATAACTCTGGTTGTCATTTTTACGGAATAATGGCCCTTTTTTTACTTAGCAACTTTCAATATATGGTTAAATTTTGTGTTTAGATCCACTTTACTTCTAAAGAATCAAAGCTATTGCTTTCAAACTTGCCAAAATTGCCATAACTTCTTTATTTATGATTAGATTTGATTGATACTTTGACAAAACAACTCTTACCTGACAAACCACAATAGACTCCACCCAAACCATCCCCAAGCACTCTCCCACCCCGAATCCCCCCGCCCCCCCCCCAAAAAAGTTTTTTTTTTCTTAAAGATCATCTAATATATGACCACCACACCCTAACACTATACCCCCCCTCCCCCCCCCCCCCAACCCAACCCCCCTCCCCATTTTTTTTAAACATGGTTAAAAAACACAAATATTTTTTTGTATTATTTTATTTTTGAAATACTGTCCAACCATCCCACCCAAGAATTCCCCCCCCCCCCCACCAAAAAAAAAGGTTGCATTTTTTTTGCATTTTTGGAAGAAAATGTAATAAATGACCACAACCCCCACACGATAACATACCCCCCCCCCCCCCCCCCCCCCTCAGCATTTTTGGTGAATATTTGTACCTTTTTTGTGGGACCAAAATAACTGAAATTTAAAGAAACATAACACTTTTACAATAATCTACCCCACTTTTTTAAATGCTTGCAATATATGTATGCCATTAGGTAATCTCATGGTTGTCAAAATAATTGTTTTGTTCTGAAATTGTTCTAGAAACCTTCTACATGTATATCTCACAATAGAATTTTAGATGGCATGCTTTGAATTGTATAGTTATTTCTCTTAGTTCCTGACAGTTGTTTGTTGCCTTAGTTACTAACCTAGTGTACCCTGTTCTCTGTTGCGCCCAGGCTACAACGTCAAGGCGACCAACTAGAGTGAATGGCAGCTTTCCCCGTGATGAACCGTCGTTTGCCGCCTTGAAAATCAGCAGCCCCACAGCAATTAGCACTAACAGTGTGAAAACTAGTAAAGAGGTACCTTTAGTTCATTCATTAAATTAGCAGTTAGGCTGAACAAGCCATATAAGCCTCATTTTGGACAATTAAGCTGAATTGTCTAAGCAATCTTAAATTTGGCTAAACCAGCACCAAATCAACAACCAAATTTGCCAAATAAGCTTCAAATTTTTCAAGCAATCCCCAATTTGGCTAAGCAAGCCAGGGTTTTTTCAGCACTGTCTGCGCCTCCGGAAAACGGAGGCACTCCCAAAGCAAACGGACCCGATCCCAAACCCAAATTATAAAAAAAAATCCCAATTTCCAAACAAACACAAAAAAAAAAATTTTTTTTTTTTTTTTTAAATGAAGTGTCTTATAACTTGTGTGACTAACCAGTGTTTGTTTTGGTCAAAAATATCTGCTATAAGGTTTTAACTGTTCAGTTCTTATCTCAGAGTGTAACTGTAACTGAAAAATAAAACTGCAGTACTTGAATAAACGTTGAACATGCCCAATATTGCATCTGTTTATATAAAGAAGACAAAATAACAAATAAAAACTAATTTATTTGTTAAACTACTGAATTATTTAAGCATGATATATTCACATTTTTTTCCCAAATGAGCCGTTTCATCAAAGCAAAATTTCCCAAAATGGCCAATTTTGTCAATAAAAAATTCCCAATTTGGTCAGACTCCTTTTCCCAAAATAGGCAGAAAAATCCCTGCAAGCACCAATTTGGCCAAGTGCATAACTAATTCTCAAACTATTTAATCTGAGCATAAAAAGCCATATGCCTAGTCTTTGAGTCTCGGAATCTAAGCAAGCCAAATTTATTTAAGTCAGTGCATGTCTTCAACCATTCTATGTATTTACCTTGGAGACTTGAGCAAGAAAGTGCACGTGTATCTACTCTGATACAAGAGTTGCATGCTCAATCCTCTTAATATTTTATGTTGACTTGTAGACATGAATGGCTGTATACTGTTCATTTGCATTGATTTGTATTTATTATGAATGTAGATTAGGTTAATTTACTTTGATTTTTAGCTCACCTGTCACGAGGTGACATGGTGAGCTTATGTGACCGTGTGATGTCTGGCATCCGTATATGCGTGTGTGCGTGCGTGTGTCCGTCAACAATTTGTTTGTGTAGACAGTAGAGGTCACAGTTTTCATCCAATCTTTATGAAATTTGGTCAGAATGTTTATCTTGATGAAATCTGGGTTGGAATTGTATTTGGGTCATCTGGGGTCAAAAACTAGGTCACTAGGTCAAAAACTAGGTCAAATAATAGAAAAACCTTGTGTAGACAGTAGAGGTCACAGTTTTCATCCAATCTTTATGAAATTTAATCAGAATGTTTATCTTGATGAAATCTGGGTTGGGATTGTATTTGGGTCATCTGGGGTCAAAAACTAGGTCATAAACTAGGTCAAATAGTAGAAAAACCTTGTGTAGACAGTAGAGATCACAGTTTTCATCCAATCTTTATGAAATTTGGTCAGAATGTTTATCTTGATAAAATCTGAGTTGGGATTGTATTTGGGTCATCTGGGGGTCAAAAACTAGGTCACTAGGTCAAAAACTAGGTCAAATAATAGAAAAACCTTGTGTAGTCAATAGAGGTCGCAGTTTTTGTCCAATCTTTATGAAATTTGGTCAGAATGTTTATCTTGATGAAATCTGGGTTGGGATTGTATTTGGGTCATCTGAGGTCAAAAACTAGGTCACTAGGTCAAATAATAGAAAAACCGTCAACAATTTGTTTGTGTAGACAGTAGAGGTCACAGTTTTCATCCAATCTTTATGAAATTTGGTCAGAATGTTTATCTTGATGAAATGTGGGTTGGGATTGAATTTGGATCATCTGGGGTCAAAAACTAGGTCACTAGGTCAAATAATAGAAAAACCTTGTATAGACAATAGAGGTCACAGTTTTCATCCAATCTTTATGAAATTTGGTCAGAATGTTTATCTTGATGAAATCTGGGTTGGGATTGTATTTGGGTCATCTGGGGTCAAAAACGAGGTCACAAGGTCAAATAATAGAAAAACCTTGTGTAGACAATAGAGGTAACAGTTTTCATCCAATTTTTATAAAATTTGATCAGAATGTTTATCTTGATGAAATCTGGGTTGGGATTGTATTTGGGTCACCTGGGGTCAAAAACTAGGTCACTAAGTCAAATAATAGTAAAACCTTGTGTAGACAATAGAGGTCACAGTTTTCATCTAATCTTTATGAAATTTGGTCAGAATGTTTATCTTGATAAAATCTGGGTTGGGATTGTATTTGGTTAGTCAGGTGAGCGATTCAGGGCCATCATGGCCCTCTTGTTCTTTTATAAAGGCCATAATAATAAAACTACCAGTAATCTTGTGCAACTTACAATAATAGTGTTCTTAATTATTACGTCGTTAAAACAATAATTGATCCAAGTACATCAATATTGAACTGTTTTAAAGGAACTAAAATTGATGTGAAGTTAGTTTTTTATTAACAATAACCCATATTTAATTTAGAATTGTCAATGATTACCTTTTTGGCAGAAATATTATATTATTATTTTATTTTATTTTTGTTCACAGTAGACGATGTAGAGGATATATCTGTGTTCAAACAGTTGATGTAGGGGCATCAGTTTCTATAACACACTTCTAGTTTAAGTTCGAAAATGGTTCTGCTCAGTTCAAAAACATGGTTGCCTTATGTAGCTATAGAAAAAGCTTGTAACCACTAGTCACATTTTTCCTTCGCATCATTTGTCTCAACAGTGTTAGAAACTTATTCCAATCCATTGAGATATATTGCTATTGGGGGAAAATTCAGTTTTATTTTAATTATGCTCCCCCAAAATTTATTTTAGGGGGAGCATATAGTCGCCGCTTTGTCTGTCCGTCTGTGTGTCCGTCCGTGCACAATTTTTGACCGGACTATTTCTCAGCAACTAATGACAGGAATTCAATGAAACTTTATGGGAAGCTTCACTACCAAGAGGAGATGTGCATATTATCAGCGGGTTCTGGTCGGATGATTTTTCACAGAGTTATGGCCCTTTGAAATTTTCCATTAACTGTACATATAGTGCAATTCTTGTCCGGGCTATTTCTCAGCATCTAATGACCTGAATTCAATGAAACTTTATGGGAAGCTTCACTACCAAGAGTATATGTGCATATTATCAGTGGGTTCTGGTCGGATGATTTTTCACAGAGTTATGGCCCTGTTATATTTTCCATTAACTGTACATATAGTGTAATTCTTGTGCGGGCTATTTCTCAGCAACTAATGACCAGAATTCAATAAAACTTTATGGGAAGCTTCACTACCAAGAGGAGATGTGCATATAATCAGCAGGTTCTGGTCAGATGATTTTTCACAGAGTTATGGCCCTTTGAAATTTTCTATCAAAAAATTATTGTCCCCCCCCCCCAACTACTGTGCCCTCAAGACGTTTCCTTTTATCTGAATATATATTGCAATATTGTGGGGAGCATCCGACGGTTTCTTATTTAGAGAGTTATGGCCCTTTGACATTTTTAAGTTGCCAAACCATCCATCGTATTATTTTGTCCAAAGTTATGCCCCTCAAGACGTTTCCTTTTTTCTGAATATATAGTGCAATATTGTGACAAAAAAAAACTTTGGGGAGCATCACCCGTCTCTGACGGTTTCTTGTTTACTATATTTAAAACATTATAAAGCTTTTGAAGACACTAGAATTAACATCATATGACAAAACACATTAATTGGATGAAAAATCAATTTTTGACATATATCCGGACTTGCAAATTATAGGTGGCATGTTATGTTGGTTATTAGGGGTAATTGGCACAACCTGTACTAATTTTTACGTTTATTTAAATTTCAAATTAAGGAACTGGTATTTGAATAGCAAAACATTATTCAAATGTTTTTATTCAATTTTTATACGCCCGTCTATGACGGGACGTATTATGGTATACCCCGCGTCCGTCTGTCCGTCCGTCCGTCTGTTAATGTCGTACGCTACGTCAAATATCCTTCGATGGATTTTTTTCAAATTTTAACACAATCTTAATATTGATAAACCCTGATCCCCTTTCGTTTTTGACGGAATTCTGAATTGTCGTTCCAGAGTTATGGGACTTTGTTCGTCAAAATTTCGTGATTTCATTGAATGTCCTACTGTAGCTCAAATATCCTTCGATGGATTTTTTTCAAATTTCAACACAATCTTAATATTGATAAACCCTGATCCCCTTTCGTTTTTGACGGAATTCTGAATTGTCGTTCCAGAGTTATGGGACTTAGTTCGTCAAAATTTCGTGATTTCATTGAATGTCCTACCGTAGCTCAAATATCCTTCGATGGATTTTTTTCAAATTTCAACACAATCTTGATATTGATAAACCCTCATATACTCAAAAAAAGATATGGTATGAATGTCAAGGAGACGGTGCTCCATGCTCATGTACTTATAAAATAAACCATGTATTCAAATACAAATAAACTGAAGTAAAAAAATGATTCAAAGGGTTATTTATTACCTTACTACTTCATTGGCGAACGACGGGCGTATCATGCGCTCATGGCGCAGCTGTTTATTAAATCTGTTACTATCCCTAGTAAAAATAAATATAACAGTCAGCTGGAGTGGTTTGAAAAAATTGTGCATGGGTAAAACAGGTTAAAGGGGTTACACTGTTAGCAAGGTGTGCTCTTTATTTGAAAGGTTTTCATCTTTCATATTTTGTTACATGTTAAAAGCAACAGTGACTAGTTATGACCCAAAATAACAAAAGTGTTCCCTCCCCATTATTATACTTGAACTTCTGTAAAGGGCAAGCCATGGTGTATTAATGTTCACACTTAATTTGGATTAAGGAACAATTAATTGCAAAGCGAACATCAAATCTGCTCATATGTAATACTTACAGAGTATAAGACCATGAATATTTCCAGTATTTACAATCCAACAGATTTGCGTGACTGCCTTCACAGTTGTTTATGTTCTTAAAAGTATATCAGTGACTTGTATCTAATTTTAGTTGTCTTAGATAACATGACTGATGTTTCTTTTGGAATATAAGCAAGCATTTATAAATTAAGTAATTATATTGTGTTATTTTACATTGAAAAGTCCTTTAATGTGTTTATGTTTGAAAATTGTGCTAACCCTGACCGACATAACACATAGACTTGAAATAATTTAGTAAAAAATTGTGAAACTTCTGCAAATGTAATCATGGTTGTTAGGTTGCCATCATGGAGATGCTTGATCTGTTTTGACAGTGTATGTGTTATTTCCAGAGTTCTACACAACCATCTACCCCTCCCATCGACATCCTCAACACCCGCTTTGTCACCCAGCCGAAAACACTCGCTGACAAGAAAAGTCATTTCTTGAAAACATTACGGCAAGAGGACAGCGATAAAGTTGGCAAGAAGGTATAGTATTGTAAAAAAAAAACTGTTTGATAAAAAATGCAATTTATATAGTCTTCATAAGAAATGAGAATCTAAGTGATATTTAGTTAACTGTAGTTATCTCGAGTGATACAGCCTTTTTTATGCCCCCGGATCGAATGATCGGGGGTATATTGTTTTTGGCCTGTCTTTTTTCTGTCTGTCATTCCGTCATTCTGTCCCAAAGCTTTAACCTTACAGTAAAGTTTTGCAATAACTTTTGAAATATTGAACAAAGCAACTTTATATTTGGCATGCATGTGTATCTCATGCAGCTGCACATTTTAAGTAGTGAAAAGTCAAGGTCATCCTTCAAGGTCAAAGGTCAACAACAAAAAAACAGTGCATTAGGGGGCATTGTGTTTCTGACAAACACATCTCTTGTTTTCTTTGGTAATTGGTATTAAATTAATAGAGGATGCTTTTAAATGGATTGTTGTTAAATAAATTTTTCTTTATAGAAGGTATTTCATCTGAAACCGACTGGTTGTTATGCAATGTTATCAATTGCTGTATAGTATCCATATTTTAATACTTATTTTAATTACCTTTATTGTAAAGGATTGTTAGTAACACATGATGCTCATGTGTAAATGATTAAAGGCTGTTCAACCTAATTTAGTTTATAGTCAATATGTTCGGAGAATGTATTTCACATGATTGTGTACAGGAGTGTGATGATGTTACCAATGGGGTTGGAGCTCTCGAGTTGGACGATTCAAACCTGTCATCATCTTTAGAGGCTGAGCAAAGGTACAAGAAATCACACAATTAACGCTTCTCCCATAAGAAGCAAAGTATAAATGGCTTTTGCAACCAGCATAAAACCAGAACAGCTGTAAGTAACTCGCAGTCTGTTCAGGTTTTATGCCGTTTGCTGCTCATCAGTAACTAAGGGTTGTAAATGAAACCTTTAAAACTTGAATTAAGTAACAAAGGTCTAAAAAAAATATGTAACTTTCTAAGGGATGACAAATTCATCAAATATGTATGTCCCCCAAAATTTAGACATTTGCTAGAGTGTCGGTCTGTACGACATGTGTAACATCAATAATGCTTCCTACAAAGATTTGCATAGATGATGAATGTGATCACTTTCCACTCACCCATATTACCTGACCTCATTTTGACCTTCATGTGGCCTACTTTTGGAATTTTTATAATAGAATTGTTAAATCTAAATTGCTCTTTAAGTCCAAATATGAACATTTTGTTAAGAACCTGCTGTATCTAGCAATAGAGCAGCTTGGTTTTGTTATTTCCTTCACTGGAGTGTGTCTGAAAACACACACACATGGTTAGCTCAGTTGGTAGCTCAGTTGTTGTGTTGAAGTACAAATCTAAGGACTGTGTGTTCGCTTCCCAACCTGGCCACATTGTGTGAGTATTGGTATTGAAATTATTAATGGCCTTTTTACCCCTGCGACTGATTACGTAGGGCTGATACTGTCATTAGTCTGCTTACTAAGTACTGGCTAACCAGCTTACACAAGAAAAGTGTGTGCAGGTTAACTTACCGCTGTGACGTGACTGAACACTACTGTTTTCTCCTGAAAACAGCAACTAATTGAAATTAACTAAAAAACACACTCGAAAACTTACATGATTGACACCGAAAAAAGCAACAGAGACTAATATTGTTAAGAATCTAAATCTCAAAATAATGCAGTTCCAGCTATATTCACTGTAGAGAACTAGCTATAGGTATTCACCATTGTCTTCTGATCGTCATACCCAAATAAAAATGACAGCACTGTCAAGATCATCAAAAGCAGATGGGAGTTGTACTATCAAAGGTTGAATGTGAACAGACTTTGTCTCTATAAAGGTGTTTGAATGCCCAGTAGGAATGACAAGAAAAAGACTTTGTCTCTTTAAAGGTGTTTAAAGGTATTTGAATGCCTAGTAGGAACCACAAGAAAAAGACTTGGTCTCTTTAAATATGTTTCTTTGCCCAATATAAATGACAAGAAAAAGACTTTGTCTCTTTAAAGGTGTTTCAATACCCAGTACAAATGACAAGAAAAAGACTTTGTCTCTTTAAAGGTGTTTCAATTTCAAGGACAAGATATAAAAGGTCAAACAATTTTCAATCGTATTGGACTCAATCAACGTATAATTCAAAGTGGGAAGGGGTTATTTAAATGGAACATGTCATACAATACAAAAGTCATGGTCTTAATCTGTTAAAAGTCTAAAGAGAGAAACCAATTAAGCAAACTTTCAATCACTTGTATATGAACTTCAGAAAAATGGGGCTTAATGCATGTGCCTATCGTGTAGTCACATATTAGACTGTGCAGTCCCCACAGGCCAATCAGTGACAACACTTTCCGCTTTTGTGAATTTTTTTATTTAAAAAGAAGTCTCATCTACGCGAAAACTAGTTAAGGCAGAAAGTGTCGTCCCTGATTAGCCAAGGCGGACCGCACAGGCTTTTCTAGGACGACACTTGTTGCCCCTGAATTAGTCCCTGTTTTCTCAGAGTGAGGCTCATGTGTTGCCATGGTGAGACCCCTAGGCCCTAGACCGATTGTGACACCAGCACAGGGCTCAGTGCATGTGTGTGTTTTTTTAGGTTGCTAAGGGAGATGGGCTGGAACGAGGCAGACGAGGAGACGTACGTGATAACGGAGGATGACATGAAGGAGTTCCAGACACTCTCCAAGCACCTACAGAATCAGCGGCCCGCACGCAACGGCATCACCAAACCAGCTATACCGAAAACATGGAGCCCCAAACATGTGCTAGTCTACCAGCCGAATCCATCCGAACTCAACGATACTCTGTCTTCATCTGACTCTGAGTCCGACGTGGAGAACTGATTGTGTTACGCGTGTGTTTTTGATTGTCAGATTTGAATGTCCATCGTGTGTGACTGACTTATCAGAACTATAGGGGGGTTACAATGGGGTTTGTTTCCCTATTAGACAACGTTCCACAAATGCCGCAGACTTGTGTTTTAATTGTGAAGCCGATGTTTGCGCACTGTGACACACACGCAACCATCGTATTGTAGATGTATTTCAATCATCGTGAACTTTGCTCATGTATTTCTCTTCAAAGTGCTCTCCAAGGGGAGGTAACTTTTGTGTCCACATGTAGTCAGGAAATATCTCATTTATTTCAATCCCATGGTATGTTCTCAGCTATTACGGTTGCTAACCGACGGAGATATAACGTGTTTCAGTGTATTATTCAACTGCCATAGAATAGTGTTTGAAGAGTCTGATTTGATTTTGGAAGGCAACCGTTACGTGTGAGAGCATCTGCTTTGTTTATACATTGTTAAATGGAAATATTTTTATAATGTGTGCTCATTTATTCCGCAATGATAATAGATGCTGTAGATTTATCAACCATTACACAAATCGTTTGTATATAGTGTTATAAATTAATGAATTTGGTAAAAAAGTGTTCCTTGAAAATTGTAACAATATTAAACATTGTGTTGTTGTATTTGAAATATTTAATACTGTAGACAGGGAAATGTTAACTTTGTTATGGAAGTTATGCAGCGTTTGTAATTCATAATGTATGTTGGATCAGTGAAGCTTCGTATGTTCTGTTCCGCTTTCCAAAACATGCATCATGGATTCCTTGTTTGATTTTTGTTTTTTCGCTTTTATTACATTCTTAAAATGACTGTATTATGGTTGTTTGTAGCTGTGACACAATTATCTTACTTAAATAGGTAGAACGTTTGCAACATGAATTATGTGGTTTTCATCAGAATTGTATATATGTTTGACTAATTGTCGCGACCCATTGTAACATAGGACCAGCTTATGATCTGACCAGTGCCTATGTAGGAAAATTTAGAACCTCTTCATGGTTACAGAATGTAGTATAAAACTGTTTGGATTTTAGTATTTACTTTGAAAACCGTGTATTAGTACTCTAGCTCTTACTGAATCTGTTTAAGTAATTGCATAAGATAAGAGCATAATGAAAAACATACAATAGAAAATTGAACACAGAAGTAAACTTGCCTTCAATCGATTGTGAAGCTATCACATAAAATTGAAGATTAAGATATTTGTATATTGTACCAACAGTAGATTCTCATTTTGCAGTCATTTATATAATTAAGTCATTAGATTAGGATTATGTTCCACTATTCCACCAATTATTTTCTCTTTTCTTCTTTGTTTTGCTTTTTAATTGTCTGAAAACAAATTGTTATTTACATATAAAAGATGGAATTGATTCAAGTTGTATGCAGTATAAAGCAGAAAATTGCCCGTCACTCAACAAAGAAATTACTGACTGATCATAATCCTGGAAAACAGAATCTAACAATAATGAAACACTAACAAACAATATTGTTAGAAAACTTTCATCATATAAACAGAACTATATGTCACTAATAAAGAACTAAACATAGCTTTGGGGTATCAATTTTTTAGAATATTTGCTTAGTTTTAGCGTTTAACGATTTATTTTCTTCTGAGTTATCCAATTTTGGTTCGTAAATCTGTTATTTAAATTTTCTTTCCGTTTCATTATTTGTAGTGAGGTTGTAAACCATCAGTTTAGAAGAATATTGTGATGTGTGGATAAAAAGAGGATAAGGAGAGCCCATATGAAGACCATTGTTTTGAAGGAAAAAACAAGATATTAAATGACTAGCACTCTGGAAAATGCAAGCTTAATGTGTGCGTAAACATCGTCGTAGATTAGCCTGTGCAGTCAGCGTAGGCCTATCAAAGGGTACACTTTCTACTTAAACTAAAATCAAGTCCACGCAGAAACAGTCTTTCCTATTTAGCCTGTACAGACTGCTTAGAGTAATCAGGGACATGCACAATGCATTAAGCCAAGTTTTGCCGAGAACCAACTCAACTAATTGCTTGTCCTCATTTGCTCAAATGTATTCATTACGTATTATCACCGCCCAGTTGGTATGCATTGCATTCTGCAGTATTCTAAGGTATATTCTGGTTAGACGTTTTATTTTGTATTTTATGCTTACCAGCTTTTAGATCAGGTTTTAAATAATGACCGATGCTTTGTTTCCTTTTTTGCAATGGCATATCAGAGTGTATGTATTTATTTTGCCTATATTTATTGTCTAAATGTGTCAGAAATATATTGATAACTTTACTTAAATTGGTAACTAATTAGGGGTACTTACTTCAATTTTAGCTGGAAACATAAGAATAACTTATTAATATTCTTCCACTTTATTAACATCTGTAATTTGAATGCTGAATATAATATTGATCAATTATTAATAATGTTGTCTACATTAATTTGCTTGCATACAATGGCTGAAGATTTCAATTGTGTTCATGAAGAACAAGATAAACATGCACATACATTGTTCCAGTATATGGGTGTTTTATAATTTTGTGATATTCACTTAATGTAAAATATAAAAAAATCTAAGTAAATGTTTAAATGAATCTAAGTGCTGATTGTAATTTAAGTTATTCTAATTTGTAAAATTTGTTATAGAAATCAAACCAAAAACGAATTTAGCTCCATAGGTTTGCAGATATAATCTTTATTCTTATTTTGATGTGTAAAACTTAATATGACCCGCGTTGTGCAAAAATGTTTCTTAATGCATTTCCAAACATAGTAGCCCCAGACATGCCTCTGCATCCCTATACTTTTATGAGGAGTGGTAATGTTGCAAATACAGCCACAAGACCTTGTGAAACTTGATATCAGACAGGGCTGCCCCAGGCCAGACTGTGTGTTTGGGCAGTCAAGTCTGGAGCTACGCTGGCAGCATATGGCAGAAAGTCTGTTTACATTATGCAGCTCATATACAAAAAAAGTACAATGGCAATTACTGGGTTACTAAATGGGCTGAAAATTTGAAATGTTCAGTTATATATTTTCTGAAGTTTGTGATATGTGCCCCAAGTGTGATAGATTAGATTTTGAAATGAATATGGCCGAAATGAATATTCCCGAAAAAAATTATCACAAGATTCTTGTTGCTTGTTTATGCTGAGAACAAAACTTTCTTGCAATTTGTTAAGGCTGGTTTGTTTCACATTCAAGCATACATTCACTAAGGTGAATACATGTATTCTGTAAATATTCTAACTTTATGAAATAATTTTATATGAGAAATATTAGCACAAAACAACAATACTTTTTTTGATGATGAGATATATATATACCGGTATATTAATTATACCAGATATTTTATGCTGTATAAAAATGCTGTCTTTAAGATACTGCTCTGATGGACCTGCTTCCAATCCAATATGGACTTACCATGTATGTGTTTTTAATGTCAAATGCATCTAGAAAATACCTAATATATCACAAATAACATACCCTTGTATGAAAATAAGCAATATTGACAGTAATAGAACTACACAAATCAGAAATTCTGGTTACACGGTTCATTTAATTAAAATCAACTCATTCAATCTAGAATGTAAATATAAGTCATAAATATGTGTATGCCCCCCTTCGAAGAAGAGGGGGTATATTGTTTTGCACATGTCGGTCGGTCGGTCCGTCCATCAGATGGTTTCCGGATGATAACTCATGAACGCTTAGGCCTAGGATCATGAAACTTCATAGGTACATTGATTATGACTGGCAGATGACCGCTATTGATTTTCAGGTCACTAGGTCAAAGGTCAAGGTCACAGTGACTCGAAATAGTAAAATGGTTTCCGGATTATAACTCAAGAATGCTTACACCTAGGATCATGAAACTTCATAGGTACATTGATTATGACTGGCAGATTACCCCTATTGATTTTCAGGTCACTAGGTCAACGGTCAAGGTCACAGTGACTCGAAATAGTAAAATGGTTTCCGGATGATAATTCAAGAATGCTTACGCCTAGGATCATGAAACTTCATAGGTACATTGATCATGACTGGCAGATGACCCCTATTAATTTTCAGGTCACTAGGTCAAAGGTCAAGGCATCAGTGACTCACAACAGTAAAATGGTTTCCTGATGATAACTCAAGAATAATTAGGCCTACAATCATGAAACTTAATAGGTGCATTGATCATGACTGGCAGATGACCCCTATTGATTTTCAGGTGACTAGGTCAAAGGTCAAGGTCACAATGACAAAAAACGTATTCACACAATGGCTGCCAATACTACTGACAGCCCATATGGGGGGCATGCATGTTTTACAAACAGCCCTTGTTTATTTATATTTCTTCATTCACCTGTATTTTAAAGTGCAATTTTATGGAACCGAAAAATAGTTCTGTCTTGCAAAAAACATGCAGCAAAATAGGGCCGTGCTCTGTGAAAAAGGGGTTTTAATGCATGTGTGTAAAATGTCGTCCTAGATTAGCCTGTGCAGACTGCACTGGCTAATCTGGCAAGACACTTTATGCACATGCATTAAACACCCTTTTCACAGAGTGCGGCTCAATAAAGGTAAGTGTTTTTTCCGGACAGTTGCTGATAAATTGTGTGACCTTTTTAGTGGGTTTGACAATCGGTTATTGTTATGAGGATTAATTCCCATTGTTAGTAGAAATTTATTTCTTCACTTTTAATTGCAATGCATTATAGATTGATTTTTTAAATAAAAACAAGAATTTAAGAATAATGATTATAAAAAAAAAATGATAAAATGTCAAGTTTCCCACAACTGCAAAATCAAGTGTTTGTTTTATGTTGTTGCTGTTTTTTTGTTCTCTGGGACATATTAATTTCTTTTCTGTTCTAATGGTATTGAAATTATTTCAGCATGAACTTATTTGCTTGATAACTTAAGTTTGTTTAATAATTTGATGTTTATGGATTACCTTGTGAAAAAGGTTTTTTACCACTTTCAGTTATTTGAATTTTATTTGTTCGCATTTAATTTGATAAATTTAATGAAATAATCAGCGTTTTAATTTATATATCACCAGCCATTTATAATAATTGAGTTACATCAACCAGAGGTGTTAAATTTAGTGCATATCATAATTGCTAATTTGCTACCTATTCACATGTGGATTTTCATTTTCATAACACTTGATGTTAATGTTCAGTTAGACATGTGTTGGATTATATGTATATATTAGAAAATGGGTCTTATGCCACAAGTTGTCTGCGTAGCTCCAGAAATCCTGTGCAGAGGCATAGTTGCGTCAGGAGCTACCCTGTCTGCTATTATGTCAAGCATGGTTTATTTTCCTCATAATCGGACAAGGTTTTGTTTTACCAGATAATATGAATGTGCCGGCTGATCTTGAGGTACGTTGGCCCTTTATGGCATAAGGCCTATTTTTGCACTTTGTGGCTCATGTTTATTGAAATATGAAGCTGTTTTGTGACCCACAGTGTTACCCATGAGTGCTTCTTCCTCCTTCAGATATCATTGTATCATGTCCTGGGTACTTTGCCATTTTGTTGATAGATTTACATGATGCAAAAATATTTTCCTTAATCAATTTTAGTACCTTTTTTTTTTTTTTTACTGTCCCGATAGAATGCAACTTTGAGCAGATTCTTCGTAGCGCTACAGGAATTGTTTTTAAATTGAACAACTATATTTTTGATATGTCTCGCTGTGTTGATGTTAAATTTGGCACAGCCAATAGATTGTTGTTACATGTAATTGCAAGTGTCTTTAGAACTTTGAATATTTTCATGTTTAATTGTCGGTACAGTCTTCACTGGTATTGTAAAATGTTTGAACAGAGTATATGAAGTGTATTTGGTATATATCATATCAAATTATATCAAGAACACTTTGACTTGAAAGGATTTTCAATCTGTGTTAATTTCAGCAAAGAAAATGTACATTGTAACATTTTATGTACAAAAAAAATAAAATTGTTGCATAAAAATAAAGTATTTTCTTTCCTTTTTATCCCCCCCCCCCCCCCCCCCTGCCTGTCATTCTGTGGAATTTGCAATATTGAATAACATTTGCAATATTAAAGATAGCAACTTGGTGTATCTCATACTGAGATGCACATTTTGAGTGGTGAAATGTCAAGGTCATCCTTCAAGGTCAAATGTACAAATGTATGGCTTTAAAGCTGCGCCAAAACTGTAACCTTGGTTATAACTTGCAATATTGAAGAGAGCAACTTTATATTTGGCATGCATGTGTATCGCATGGAGCTGCACATTTTGAGTGGTGAAAGGTCAAGGTCATCCTTCAAGGTCAAATTTATGGCTTCAAAGCGGCGCAATAGTGGGCATTGTGTTTCTGACACATCTATTGTTTTCTTTGATGCTGCTTTACTCTATTAATTATCCCCCGCCATAGGCGGAGGGATATTGTTTTGGCGTTGTCCGTCTGTCCGGAGCCATATCTTGGAAGTGCTTTGGCAGATTTCATTGAAACTTGGTATGAGTATATAAATATGGATAATAGGATGATGCGCGCCAATTGGCATTGTACACGGTCTGATAATAACAGAGTTATGGCCCTTTGTATTTGAAGAAAAAAAAAACTTTTTTTTGTGTCAAATATAACACTTTTGTGTCCAGAAGCATATTGGCGGGGGATATCAATTCAACGAATTTGCTTATTAATAAATATTCCAATCAATTTAAAAGTTAGCAACAGTGAATGATGTACATAGCATACATAAATGCAACTGACACGAACACTTAAGTAGCAATTTACTCTTGCATAATCAGGGATCACATTCAAGAAGCATCAGAAGTAAAATCTTTCCATAAACCTTAAATCTGTCTTAAGGCATTTATAAATATAAAACTTGATATTACTTTCTACAATTTTTTTTTATTTGTGACCGGTCTTTGTTCGTCCGTCCACATTTGTTTGTAAACACTCTAGAGGCGACATTTATTGTCCGATCTTCATGAAACTTGGTCAGAAGCTTCGTCCCAATGAAATCTCGGTTGAGTTCGAAACTGGGTCATGCAGGGTCAAAAACTAGGTCACTAGGTCAAAAAAAAGAACAAACTTGTAAACACTGTAGAAGTAACATTTCATGTCCAATCTTCATGTAACTTTGTCAAAATGTTTGTCTTAATGATATGTTGGTTGAGTTTAAAAGTGGTTCCGGCCCGTTGAAAAATATGGCCGCCAGTGGGCAGGGCAGTTTTCCTTATTTGGCTATAGAGAAACCTTGTAAACACTAGAAGTCACAATTTTGCCCAATCATCATGAAAGTTGGACAAAACATTGGTTTTATTGATTTCTCGGACGAGTTTGAAAATGGTCCAGATCGGTCAAAAAACATGGCTGCCAGTGGGCGGGGCATTTTTCTCTATATGTATATAGTGAAAACATGTGAACACTCTAGAAGTCACATTGTTGGCCCAATTTTCATGAAATTTGGTCAGAACTTTTGTTTCCTAGATACGTGAGTGAAGTTTGAAAATGCTTCCGGTCCGTTGAAAAACATGGTTGCCAGGGGGACGGAGCAGTTTTCCTTATATTTATATAGTAAAAAGGCTTGTAAACAATCATGAATTAAGGTCATGTAACATGTGAGACAACTCTTCTAAATATTGCGTTTAAGTTTACAGTAGTTACTCCCCTTTGACTATTAACGTTTTCATAATAATACAGTGTAATTGTGTGTATCATTTATGTGTTAATTGTTATTCGAGGTTTGATGGTGTTTTTTTTAGCTCACCTGATTGCTCAGGTGAGCTTATGTGACCGGTCTTTGTCCGTCATCCGTCTGTTAACATTTGTTCTTTAACACTCAAGAGGGCACATTTCTTTTCCGATCTTCATGAAACTTGGTCAGAAGCTTTGTCCCAATGATATCTCGGTCGAGTTTGAAACTGGGTCATGCCTGGTCAAAAACTAGGTCACTAGGTCAAAAAAAAGAAAAACCTTGTAAACAATATAGAAGTCACATTTCATGCCCAATCTTCATGAAACTTTGTCAAAATGTTTGTCTTAACGATATGTTAGTTGAGTTCAAAAGTGGTTCTGGTCTGTTGAAAAACATGGCCGTCAGTGAGCGGGGCAGTTTTCCTTATTTGGCTATAGAGATATCTTGTAAACACTCTAGAGGCCACATCTTTTGTCCGATCTTCATGAAACTTGGTCAGAAGATTTGTCCCCATAATATCTCGATGGAGTTGGAAACTGGGTCAAAAACTAGGTCACTAGGTCCAAAAAAAGAACAAACTTGTGAACACTGTAGAAGTCAAATTTCATGCCCAATCTTCATGTAACTTTGTCAAAATGTTTGTCTTAATGATATGTTGGTTGAGTTCAAAAGTGGTTCCGGTCCGTTGAAAAACATGGTCGCCAGTGGGCGGGGCAGTTTTCCTTATTTTGCTAAAGAGAAACCTTGTTAACACACTAGAAGTCACAATTTTTGGCCAATCATCATGAAAGTTGGACAAAACATTGGTTTTATTGATATCTCGTACGAGTTCGAAAATGGTCCAGATCGGTGAATAACATGGCCGACAGTGGGCGGGGCATTTTTCTCTATATGTATATAGTGAAAACATGTGAACACTCTAGAAGTCACATTTTTGGCCCAATTTTCATGAAATTTTGTCAAAACATTTGTTTCCTTGATACGAGAGTTGAGTTAAAAAAATGGTTCCGGTCATTTGAATAACATGGCCGCGCGGGGGGGGGGGGGGCAGTTTTCCTATATTTATTTAGTAAAAAAAGCTTGTGAACACTCAAGAAGTCACATTTTTTGCCCAATCATCATGAAACTTGGTGATATAATTGGTTTTATATATATCGCATAATTAATGCCATAATTATTGCCCTTAGACTGTCCAATTTTTCTTTATATTATACAAAATCCTTGTAAACACTCTAGAGGTCACATTTTTGTTTCAGATTTAATGAATCTTGGTCAAAATATTTATTTTTGTAAGCAAAGTTTGATGTTTGGTAAGGGGGGTCAACTAAAAATTGAGGTCACCAGGTAAAATCTTACAAAAACAAAAACACTCCATACGCCAGAGTTTTGGTTCAATAATGATGAAACTTGACCAGGATGTTTGTCTGGACAATATCTAGGTCAAGTTTGACGTTTGGTAAAGATTAAATGAACCGACTCCTCTCAGGTGAGTGAGCTAGGGCCATCTTGGCCCTCTTGTTTATATATAGCATTAAGCTAAATCCTTAAATTAAGTAAAAACATTAACGGGGTTAAATCTGATATGGTGTCTGAAATATGGTCCCAGACTCTATTTAGTCTCACAATACAAATATTGATATCATTACGCGCAGTATATCACCAAAGCCTAATTAAACAAGACTATTGCCAAGCAATATAAGTCCCCTACTGGTGAAACTCCACCATTTTCAGAAATGACGTGCATTATTTCCATATTGTCATCTGTCCATGTTTTAAGTTTCATGAAAAAATATGGATCCAGAAAAGTGTGACAGACTGACAGAGCGCAAACCATATGTCCCATCCGGTGTCACCGGTAGGGGACAATAAAACAGTATATTTTAATATTTATGTAAGGTCAGGTTACACTTGCGAGCTTTGTAAATATTGACAGTGGGGTGGGGATGTTTGCCTTTTCAGTTATAGCAGAGCAGATTCCAATACATTTTTGCAATAATTTGTTACCCTTCAAGTGTATAGAGTGGTTCTGTACCCTCCTTTATTCACACAAACATTAAATATCCCATCATTTAGTGGTTGAGTTGATTCCATGATCTCACAGTAAATTATTTGTGTAAATAAGGTTACTAGTGTATCACAAGAATTGTATAATGGAGCGTTATTCAGATATTCCTTACCAATATGCAGTTTACACAGGCTTATTTTGGACGACACTTTCTGCTTTTATTGAATTTGTTGTTTCAAGGAAGATTTTATTGTCCCCTACCGGTTTCACCGGAGGGGACATATGGTTTGCGCTCTGTCCGTCTGTCAGTCTGTCAGTCAGTCACACTTTTCTGGATCCTGCGATAACTTTTAAAGTTCTTAATATTTTTTCATGAAACTTGAAACATGGATAGATGGCAATATGGACACGTCACTTCATTTTGTTCCTACGTCAAAAATTCGGGTTGCTATGGAAACAAATAGACTATAAATACAGCTGAAAATAGTGGTTTTCTGGATCCTGCGATAACTTTAAAAGTTCTTAATATTTTTTCATGAAACTTGAAACATCGATAGATGGCAATATGGACATTATGCACGTCATTTCATTTTGTTCCTACGTCAAAAATTCTGGTTGCTATGGAAACAAATATATATTTAAAAAATCTGACTATGGTGGAATTTCTGACAATGGTGGAGCCGGTAGGGGACAATATTGCTTTGCAATAGTCTTGTTTTAATTAAAACTATGCAGAAAATGATGTCCCTGATTAGCCTTTGAAGACTGCTTATATGGGACGACACTTTATACACATGCATTAAACCCGGGTTTTCCCAAATTGGGGCTCAAATATATTGTGACGTTGCTAGGCCTGGCCATGGAATGTTTGTCGTCTTAAAACAAATTTGTGTTTTACCTTTGATTAATAAAATTTATGTTATTTTTTTTTAAGTCAAATGAATATCATTTTCCCATTTATTTATGTTTGCCTCTTGTTTGTATCGTCATCAACATATATACACAAAAACGTACTTTTTACAAATTAGTGCTTTCATTTTTTGGGTTATTGTCCGGCTTATACAAAAGCTGTACTTGTTGAAACTAAACTGTACTATTTTATGGTATTTTTTACTAAGAAAATATGTCCGTGCTAGTTCATTCTTTTTCCATTGTACATCTTATATTAAACTTTAAATACCGTAGTTAAGTGAAGTTCGGAATTTGTTAAGGTTATATTTAAAAAAAAAAAGGGATATGCGCATTGTTATAATATGTTGGAACCCCAGGATGAAATCGGAAAGACAAATTAGGCTACTTCTGATAAAAATTTAATTTAATCTGATAAAAACGCAATCGTTGGACAATCGAAAATCGTGGAAAAACATAAACAAAATTCCACAATAAAAGCATCCTCTGGGGATGCGACTCTTTAGCCTGGATTTTGTTAATGATACACGAAGCCCGTCTTAGTATTCGAATGAAAATGTAATGGTTTAATTAATCAAATATTGCAGCTCGCCCAGATCAAATACATGCATCAAGAAGAGAGGATTTGAATGACGAAGTGATTGTAAAATGTATGTAAGAAACTGCGAAGACACTAAAGTTATTGTTTTCAAGGATCAATTGTGCAGTAAATATGTATTCCATTATGATTTATTATGTTCACAGTTTGCTTTGTTTTACTTATTCAGATCATTTTTTTTGCATAAATACACGAACGTGCGCGTGTTTGGATCATATATTAGGAATTTCGATGGCGAACAATATTGCGCCTTCGTGCTGGATTCAGACGCGAAGTAGTGCCGATGGAAAAAGTCCGCAGCAGAGAGAGGGGTCGAAGGATAAGGGTTCAAGCGTTTTTATAAACAACGAAGTGAACGATTGGGAAATCTCCGTGTTGAATCGTACGACGATTCGCTTCAGTTCAAGAAGCGGACGGAACTCTACACGCCACAGCAAGCATGGGCTGCCTCCTAAAATGCCGCGACGACTATTGACAACCGTCACTCAGAGTATTACGTCAAGAAGCCGAAGCCGACGTTTCATTCCAGCATGACGTTTCAACGGGTTATGCTGGATATGTGCGGAGAGACCGACCATGGTTCTAGACTCTTCACTGCACCCTAACATAAGGCTAACCATATATCGAGGACAACGAGTATGACGACTCGAGTGTTATGTGGAGCAGGGGCGTATTGACACGGAAAAAGAAGTCGCTGCAAAAGTTGAAGAGGATGAGACCGCTTGTTCTCTGTTGAAGCCGACTTTGCCGTTGCAATTCTCCGCAAATCGCGACTGGAAGATGCTGAATAAGCGAGTGAAAGAATACGCATTGGAGTATAAGACTCAGACACAGAAGCTGAACTGGGTCATGTTAAAAATAAAAGGCCAGGAACAAATTGAGACCTAGAAATATTGCATTTCCGTTTTTTATATACTTTGTGTATTTCTTTAGATTGGGATTTTGCAAAACCAAATACTGTATATCTTCATTATTTCAGCAAAAAAACGTTTTCATTGACTATACACCCAATAAATAACACATCTGGATTTGTTTGTATTGCGGATCAGCGCCTGAACAAGAACGTTTTAAAATACGATTTTAACTATGTTTGAAAAATATATGTGCATGTGTTAATGCTACCTTCATCCTCTTTAAAATAGGAAATAAATACCATAACTGAACACAGGATATCTCTTCCAAGTAAATGTTTATTTCAAGTAACATTTTATAAAACACATGCTTTTCAATTTCTTCGATGACAAATATTTATTCATTGGAACTGACGCAAAATCGAAAAATTTAAAATTTAATGTATCTTAACTTGTATTATTTATTTTGCACTTTAATACTCAAGTCTCAATGGTATTGACGTACATGAGTGGCAGTTTTCAAAAGAGTCCCACAGAGTTCACACACGATCGGAAATAATTGTTCGCTTAAGCGAGTCAACAAATAGCAATATTTAGATTTTTGAAGATATCGGATCTCTTCCCTACGATTATCGACTTCATATCGCACAAACAGGTCCGGTTACTGCATAGGAAGGAATTATATGGACTAATTCATACGACATGAAGATATCGCGAAAGTTGAAACTTCGTGATTCTTGTATATTTAGTATTAATTAAATCATCTTTTAAGCTATTAAATCATGCTTTTCAAAGCAAAATGCAAAGAGAACATTGACCGAGTGAAAGCGGTGACTTTTTTATCGTTGACAATTTATTATTTATTAAATCGCTTTCTACGTCGCGCGCAACCACTTTAGAAGAGTAGACGTTGTTTTATCATATTTCACAATACAGTGATATATCTGTACGAGAACACAGCTGACATACCATATTCGACGAGCCGATAGAAGAGTCAAATGTGTGGTAATGTTGCATAAGAAGAGCCTCACGCTGGAAAACGGGGCTAAATGCAGATGCGTAAAGTAGCGGACAAGATAAGCCTGTGCATTTCGTACAGGCTAATCAGGGACAACACTTTCCGCTGAAATGGATGTTTTTGTTGAAAGGAAGTTTCCTGTAAAAAATCAAGTCGAGGCGGAAAGTATTCCTGGCGCGCCTGTGCGTACTGCATATGTCAATAAGGGCAGACACTTTACGAACTCGCATTAAGCTCGATTTTCCAAGAGCGAGCCTCATGTATTTTTAAACGAGGACACACAACACTGCCAATTGTTGGCATGGTATCAAGTTATTTATATTTATTTATGGCGCGTACCTCTCAGGCTTTCATAAATATATTAAAGATTGTTTAATACGCATACGCACATTCTGCAACTGAAAATACATCAGTATTCATAACTGATCACAAACATCGATTCTACTGAAATTTATTTTCTCTGATGTATTTTATTGACGACAAATCCATTATGAACAATTGCGCAACGTTTTATGACAAGCCTATTTCACATTAATCCGCTATTACGACCACTTTAATCAGTACATATCATCGATATTGTTCTTAATTGACACCCGCCAAACGACCAGTAATTTTCACACCTTACTTGATCTGGTGTTGTGGAACTATCGGGATTGTGTACGAAGCCATTCTGACCCAATAAACCACAAATAACGACAACGGTTTTTGGATCGATTTGCGACACAGGTGTTAGATTTTCGGCACTTGTTATAATTTTTAACCCTTGATTGACGATTAGCTATTATTATTATTGAGTCTTTGATGGGTAAATTGGTAGTTGTTTGGTACACACTTTAAAGATTAAATACGGCGAATAATTTAACAGTGAGGATATTTGAGTAACACGGTTTTGTTCGTGATGGATATAAAAACCGACCTTTATACCATATCGTTATTCAAAATGGAGAGACGAAAACGGAAAGAGTTGTGTTTAAAAGAATATATTGATTTGATCGACGCGAGTGATGGAAAATCTCAACGACAGTTGGCCGATTTATTCGGCATTGGAAAGACTCGGGTTCAAGCTATTCTAAAAAGAACAGCTCAATTTTATTCGACGAAATGTTAAGCAGGCGACAATTTACTCATTCGTTAAGGAAACATCAAGGATCTTGATGAAAAGTACATGTACATGTATTTACACTTCTTTAACGAACACCTTGGAATACTTTCTTTGTACAATGTACAAATGTATAAATACAATGTATAAACGAATGACTGTTATATTGTATGCAAACAGATTAAAGTTCAGTGAATATTTACGTTGTTGTAATTATATGTCCATCAAATTCATGAAAACTCGGTATTAAGACCACCTCGCTATTAAGACCACTTTTGAAAAGTCCCACAAGTGGTCTTAATAGCGAGTTTTCACTGTATTGTTCAAATATTTATTTTTATTTTTGTAAAAGTTCAGTTAATTTTGATTAACAGACACAATTTTAATAATATTGGAATATTATCAATAATAACATAAAAAGTTAGGTGCAAAATTGACATCAACGCGATTCGAACCCGGGTCTTTGGGGAGCCTCATGATATATAAAGCATATTTGAAAAACATGTGAGAAGTACAGGTATTATCGAAATTACCGATGAAATGCATTACAAATAACGTAACAATTTGTAAAACAGACGTAACGATATTTCACACGTTCTTGTAAGTTTTGACTACCCGTATTACTAGTAGTTCATTCATGTGAATAGGCCAAATGTTTACTTTTAGGATCTATGACATGTTTGGAACATTTTTGATGTGCCAATATATGACCAGGTCACTTCAAGTCGTTGCTTCGCTTCGCAACAATAAAACCAAACCTCAAAGTATCCATAATCTCAAACCCAAACACACCCGTATAGACAACTATTTAGTTGTGTCGTCAAAAAGAATTGTATAACGAAACATAACACGCCGACGTCTGGAATGATAACCGATGGATCAACTTCATAACTATTAGACAATATTTCAATAGCCTTTAGTCATTGACAATTGCTTGAGAATAGCATATCACTACGCGATCAATCATTTGTATTGAAGACAATAAGCCACCGTTAATTTCGATCACTTAATATATGCCAATCTTTTTAAAACAAATCGCATCATGAACTGATTGGAATGGATAAATAAACATACCCGTGTGCGATAACAGAAAAAACCCAAACAAATCAACTGTTGAATGTCAAAAACTATTAAGCAATTAACAAATACGAGCAAACCATTAAAATCCGTTCTCATTTCATTTATCTCACAATATTGGGAACTACTCAACACTGTATTTTGTTTAGTTATATATATGCAAACGATTGTGAAAACGCCAAATTCACTGAACGCTGAATGCGAACAATAGACCTAATCCTGCATTTTCTTTGTTTTGGAGACAAAGAACAAATAAAGAGGAAGAAACCAGGCTGACCCTAGAGGAGTCTTAAAATATGTGAAAAATCAGATACCAATCAACCGTTATTGTTTTAATGAAACTAAGATCTGTGCACATAATGCGTCAGCGTTGATTGCACGAACAGATTAGATGGTGTTTTTATAATTGCTGTTGTTGTCCTGTTATTGTTGTTGTCGTTTATTATAATTTGTGGAGATGCGGATCTCGACATTTAAAGCAAACATCCAGACCCGATTGCGAATTTCGGTTTAAATGCAATAAACTAAGCGAAATGAATTTGATACACCAATTGGATAGTCATAGCTATATACAGTTTGCGAATGATACTATTGAAGAGTTTATAAGTCACGGCGATTGAACACATACTGGCGATTACTTATTAAATAAACACCAAAGCAATCGTACTATGGATTCCGTGATGAAGAAATTATACCCAAACAAAGGATGCCTTGTTTGTGAGTTTGCAGTCATATGATGGCGGTCAGTAAAACTATTCACATTTTGGGTGATTAGCTTGTATGGCTTTTATACCTATGTATTAATTATGCCAGTAACTGACCACTGATTTACTTGAGTAAGAGGTTGGGGGTAAATTACCGTTTAAATTATTTTGTGATCGATCACCAGACATGTTACATACTGTGACCAAACGAACGCACATTTGGAGCGAGCGCATACATATTATATGTACATGTACGGAAGACAACGTCTTGTAATATGATACAGAAAAGAACATATCAATCACAAGCATGGTTGAAGAGACGATATGTATATGTCCATATCTCAATATATGGATTATTTTAAATAAATAAACAATAAAACATATGATTAAGTTCGAATGCAATATATACAAGCCGTTTACCTATTATTGGGGTCGAGTTTGAAAGCGACGTACATAATTATAAACCATTTCAATTATAGTTGTTTATAATGACAACCTGTAGTTCTTAGTTGTCACCTTTTTTAAATTAGAACATACCAAGTCTGCAACATTTAAATATTCCCGAATAAGTGTAAAGGGCTAATCTGGAACGAAACTTAACTCTTATGCATTAAGCTCAGTTAACTAAGTTGAACGAGGCTCATTACGCCAGCATGGTAAGACGCTGTTCATCTCTGGTGTGCTCCTGGTCGAAGGTAGGCCTTATTTGATACGTCATTCATTACGTCAGCATTGTAAGACGCTGTTCATATCTGGCATGTTGCTGGTCAAAGAGAGGCCCTATTTGACACGTCATTAATTACATCAGCATTGTAAGACGCTGTTTATCTCTGTTGTGCTCCTGGTCGAAGGGAGGCCTTATTTGACACGTCATTCTTTACGTCAGCACTGTAAGACGCTGTTCATCTCTGGCGCGTTCCTGGTCAAAGGGGGCCTTATTTGACACGCCATTCATAAGCCACTTATATTTCATATAATTGCCAATATTGCAATATTTTTTTTAATTTCTTTACGCTTTTACTATAAAAAATGAATTTGCATACTTAGTAGCAGAGGAACGTTTTCGCCTCGCCCATTTATTGACTTGCACGTCGCCCTCTGGCAATGAACGTGCTCATTATTTACTATCCAAAAAGGTTTCGTTTTAAGAATGTCACAATCCGTGTTCATTTCGCAGTCAATGGCCTATGCTTTCGGAAAATTGCATTTGTTTTGCTAGCAGTTTTTCTAGTAAGCCCACTATTCGTATTCTCTGTTTTTGTCATAGATCGAAGTTGCAATGACGGCGGCTGATAGCTGGTGGGTCTTCTATAATGATGTCCGTCTTTCGTTTGTGCGTAAAGCTTTGCGCGCGCACGGTCACTGAGCATCCTGTTTTCACAGACGACTGTCCCGTCGGGTAACGTCGTCGGCACAATGCCGTAACGTTCGTACAAATCCTTCCGCGTCTTCTCGACGTTTGACATCTGCTTCACCGTATGCTGCAACATGACCCAGTTCAGTTTCTGTGTCTGTGTATGGGTCTCCATGGCGTCCTCGTTGATTCGCCTCTTCAGCATCTTCCAGCCGCGCTTAGCGGAACTTATCAAAGCCGACGTCGGCTTAAACTGAGACGCAGCGTTCCTCTCTTCTTTTACCTTAACAGAGTCTTCTCTTTCCCTTTCAATACGCCCCTGTTCAGCAGCATTTGAAAGCGCTCGAGTCGCTACACTTGTAGCCCGCGACATAGTGTTCACCTTCTGTTTTAATACAGTGTAAGCTTTAGTACCATATTCAGTCTCTCCGTACATGTCCAGCATCACCCTTTGAAATGTCCCGCTGCACAGAAACGTCGGTTTCGGCTTTTTTACGTAACACTCCGAGTGACTATTGTCAATGCTTTTCAAGGCGATCTCGAAGGCGGCCCAGGCTTGCTGTGGTGTGTACAGCTCCGTGCGCTCGCTTACTGCTTCCGCATCGTCGTCCAATTCGAACACGGATATTTCAGATTCACTGACCTCGCTATTTATAGAAACGCGCGATCCCTTATTCTTAGATCCCTTTCTTAACCGTGGACTACTTCCGCTGGCACTACTTTGCGTTCTCATCCCACCCGATGGACCTTTTGTGTTCGCCATTAGATTTCCATCACGCACAATCTCCGTAAGTCCACACGCGATTGCGTTTTTATCAAGTTTGTTGTAATAAATATATTGAATTCGCCAAAAAAGGTGCAGCGGTTTTCATTATCGTGGCCGCGTTAAAATCATAGCTCCTTGTTAAATAACATAAACCGTTTGTGTGTACGCAGTTCCTTAAATAAACTACAATACATTCTTCGTTCAAATCCACCCTTCTAATAGTTCTAATTGCATCTGAACGTGAAACTAATCCCCGCATTCTGATTAATATATCCCTAGCTGTAACATTTGTTAAATAAACCATTAAAATTGCATGAAAAGAATAATACGGCGTTCGTGTATTCATTTACAAAATTCCGGCTGAACAGTAGCATGAATCGCATCCTGAAATGCGGACTCTATTATGGAATGTAGCCCGCGGTTTTGCACGGTAATCGATCGTCCGCCGATTGCGTGTATTGTGACATTGTGATGCTTCAGTGTCTCAAATAATTAGACGTGTCTCGGGCTCTGTTGTATGAATGTGGTCGCGAATAACAGTCAGCTGGTTATTGACTGACGTTACGATTTGCATTAAAAAACCGAAAAGTTATTATTAAATATACGTGTAATAATCTCTTAAAGTCCGTTTTTGGTATTATAATAAATTAATAATATGAAACAATAATAGGCCGAATGTACACATTAACAGAGTAGAGGGTGGAGAACCCTTAAAATTGTGTTAACTTCACATTTTATAATTTTAATCAGAGAATACATGTCCTCCCTAACAAGAAATTCAACTACACTTCCATATGACAAAAACTATAAATATCCAATTACGATGTCCGTATATCCATAGTTTCAACAGCCACAGTAAGAAATGGGGAGTAAATAATCGGTGTTAAATTGGTTGAAAAGTTTTTTAAGTTTCCGCTTAAATCAGCCTTAGGAGCTTCATGTTGTTACTGAAAATTTCAAGTCAGTTCGGCTTATCTACGGAAAGCCTACTACCCGCCACACCTGCCGTATCCGCGCGAGACAGAGTTGTATAATTTATGCAAGAGGCTTGGGTTCTCCAACTATATTCATTCACAAAAGGAAACATTATGTGAATATCGTGTCAATGGAATGTTTTTGAACGGAGCTTATTTAGAAAATAATCAATAAACAATGTTTTTATTATACGTGTTGCCGAAGAAATTATTTATGAATGATTTAAATAATCCACTATCTGCTGCGTCTTAATGACGTAGTACGTACAGGTCATTCATAATCTGAGGCTATTAATAGATTCGGGAAAACAACGCAGTAGTATAAGGTTACGCTTGTTTATATTCTCAATTTATAAAACGTTGGACATGAGTTCAACAATAACTTCAGGGATACGATGGGCAACAACAAAAATGCTTCATAATCGCTTAAACCGAATATATAAAAAACAATTAAATATAACAAGAATAATCTGTTTCGTAATCTCGTTCATGCTTTCATAAATGGGTTAAATTTGATATTTCTGGGAAACGTCCTTTTGTTCTTAACAGATAGCGGCAATGTTTTGTATTTACGGGTGCTAACAACGCAATAGTAGAAGGTTAAGCTTGTTTATATTCACAGTTCTCAATTTATAAAACGTTGAACATGAGTTCCCCAATTACTACAGGTATACAATAGACAACCTCAAAAATGCTTTATAATCGCTACAACCGAATATTAAAAAACAACTAAATATAACAAGACATCTTTTAAATAGGTAGTCGGCGTAAATGCTGACTTTGAAATAAAGTTTGCAATTTACGTTTCTAAATATATAAACTGAAAACAAAAGTTTAACTATTGTGTTTTTGTTCACTTGAAAGTCGAATATTCACCGCATGAAATGTGTGTTATCATTGTCAAACCACATTTTAGTTTAAGTAGATAAAAATATACTACGGGAGTGCACATCATATGTATCCTCACATGCTTTATTATGAGTATATTTATTCATTTGCGCAGTCTGGTCAGAGGCGATGCTGTTCGGTATTAAATCAATATTTTATTATCTCATTATGTGTCGCCTGACCAGACTGAGATATGCGTAGGCTGAATGGGCTATATATATGATGGGCGCTTATGGAATAAGACCCATTTTCGCATGACGAGGGTCATTTAAAATCTCATTGCGAATTGTAAATGGCACATTTTAGAACAATGCATTTCGATACAAAATTGAATTCAAAATAGCAAATTTGTAAATAAGGTCAGCCTATCAAGGCGTTCAGGAACGATTTCCAGATGTGCTGACCGAGTACGGAAAACATTGTGGTTGGATAATTAAACGATTGTCCTTTCATCGTGACACTATACTGTTCCGGTAATGTTTGTTTTCTCATCTTGAAAGCAAAACTGTGTCTGTCAAGTATATTTTCCCCGGACGACTGAGTGAACAAGTACTGACCCCGAAATTCTGCGAGATGGGTTTTAACGCGTAATTGTAACTGGGCCACAATTTCTGTCGTTTGAACATATGTAGAGAGTAGTCCGGAATTCCTTGCACTGAACAGTGTTACATCCCTTGCGCTGAGCAAAGACACTGTGATGTAGCCAAAGTTCAGAGGTTTTATCTCGAATCAGCCTATGAAATATTCGAAAATAGCGTTATGTAAAAGTCATTTAAGGTGAAATGCTGGGTAAAACAGCTATGCCGAAAAAGCGCATAAGTGCTCTATACCTATGTTTGGTGAAAGTTGTTGACACCATGTGAACTGCTAGGCTGACAAGTAATGCTTAAACAACAAAGTACGGGTCAACAGGGCTGCCTTTATGACTACCTTACTCGTTACTAAATAGTATTGCTCGCAGATTTTTTATTTTTTTATTTTCATCAATTATCGTACTGTATATTTTGAATTTGTATATGGTGTCAAAAATCAAAAGTTTTGGTTACGGTTGTCAGCTCCGTTACTGCTTTTTCACAAAGCGGTACATTTACACATTTTTTCCAGATTTGCGAATTTTCGTTGTAGTTAATTACTTCACAGTACAGGTCGTAAACACGTTAATCAACACTTCATATTTTTTATTCGTTTTGTTGTTATAACACACATGTTTTGTATGTTTCAATAAAAAAAAGTTGCGATTTACTTAAAAGGATTTGCATAACTTAACTGATCGATACCATCGGTGACTAATTTCTTAAAATACAAACGATTAATCGCGTAGTGATATGTTTTTCTAAATCAATTGTCATTACGTAATGGCTATATAAATATTGCCTAATGTTGATAAATGTGTTCACGACTTTGCGTGGGACCATTGGCTGTCTGGTAAAGTTGACTTTATGTCATTCGTTGCGTTCGTGGCGGAACGCGAAACAGTGGAATCTTAGCATTAGGTAGGTAGAAGTAGATACAGAATTTTGACAATTGACCATCACAAACTCTCTGTATTGCAAAACATAACTGCCAGATGTCATTTTGACCCAATTTAGGGCTGATTGCAATCGGGCTGTTGCACTAGGGGTCATAAGGCCCATTTAAGGGGGGTAAATGCTGGAAAATCACACCGAAACCTGTTCCGGAGACATATTCTAAGGCTACTTAAACACTCTGTGTTGTTTTTCAGTGACATTTTGACATTACATTGCATCAATCTCAATAAGGAACTTATGTATGTCTTTATTTCATCTGTATGTATAACTATTGTTTACTTTTTGAGCATTTTACTGTTAAAAATACCCGCCATACTATCTACCTTCGCCTTCATCCCCGTCAGGCAGATCTTCTCAGAATAACACTACTTTGCCATACTTTCCTTTTCGGATATCTTGCTGAATTCAAGTAAAATCAAGTATTCAGATGAAAACACAAAAATGATAATAATATTATGTTTTCTTTCCTGGAAGGATGTTGTGATAGAACCCGCGTGAAAAACACCAGGGAATCTGTATTTAAGTGACCTCAATATTATGCGTAAACGTAAGTGTTCATTTGTGGGCGGTGTCGAAATGGGTCTATGGCTCTGCCTGAACTGTCGTCCAATTGGTTTACAAGTCCTGTCGAAGTGGCAGACCATCAAAAACTGCACAGCATTACTGATTCGGAGACGGCCCTCAACACTCGCCTAGTCGTGTCGAGAGGATCGGTGTCTTTGCAGGTAAGTACGCCGTTATTTTCAATGAAATCTATTGTAAAATGATTACTTTTATATCCTGGCACACTTTTGTCAGCCAATTTAGGAAAAATTGTTTTGAGCTCATCTATTTTTTGAAAAAAAAAGAGCTATTGTCATCACCTTGGCGTCGGGGTCGGCGTCCGGTTAAGTTTTGCGTTTAGGTCCACTTTTCTCATAAAGTATCAATGCTATTACATTCAAACTTGGTACACTTACTAACTATCATGAGGGAACTGGGCAGGCAAAGTTAGAGAACTCTGGCTTGCATTTTGACAGAATTATGTGCCATTTTTATACTTAGAACATTGAAAATATTGGTTAAGTTTTGTGTCTAGGTCCATTTTATTCCTTAAGTATCAAAGCTATTGCTTTCATACTTGCAACACTTACTAACTTTCATAAGGGGACTGTGCAGGCAAAGTTAGATAATTCTTGCTTGCATTTTGACAGAATTATGTGCCCTTTTTCTACTTAGAAAATTGAAAATTTGGTAAAGTTTTGTATTTAGGTCCACTTTTTTCCTAAAATATCAAAGCTATTGCTTTCATACTTGCAACACTTACTAACTATCGTAAGGAGACTGTGCAGGCAAAGTTATGTAACTCTGACTGTCATTTTGACGAAATTATGGGCCCTTTATACTTGAAAATTTGGTTAAGTTTTGTGTTTTGGTCCACTTTAACCCTAAAGTATCATATATATTGCTTTCATTCTTGGAACACTCGCAAACTATCCACTTTACTTCTAAAGTATCAAGGCTATTGCTTTTAAACTTCAAATACTTTCATGCAATCATGAGGTTACTGTACCCGGCAAGTTGAATTTTACCTTGACCTTTGAATGACCTTGACTCTCAAGGTCAAATTATTAAATTTTGCTAAAATTGACATAACTTCTTTATTTATGATTCGATTCGATTGATACTTTGACAAAACAACTCTTACCTGACATACCACAATAGACTCCACCCAAACCATTCCCCCCGCCCCCCCCCCCGAATCCCCCTCAATCCCACCCATTATTTTTTTTTAAATTAAAGATTATCTAATAAATGACCACTACACCCTCAACTATACCCCCCTCCCCCCCCCCCCACCACCCAACCCAAAGAAATAATTTTTATTCCCCCGGTAGGGTGGCATATAGCAGTTGAACTGTCCGTCAGTATGTCAGTCAGTCTGTCCGTCCGTCCGAAAAAAACTTTAACATTGGCCATAACTTTTTCACTTTTGGAGATAGCAACTTGATATTTGGTATGCATGTGTATCTCATGGAGCTGCACATTTTGAGTGGTGAAAGGTCAAGGTCAATGTCATCCTTCAAGGTCAAATGTCAAATTTATGGTGTCTGTCCGTCCGAAAACTTTAACATTGGCCATAACTTTTTAAATATTGAAGATAGCAACTTGATATTTGGCATGCATGTGTATCTCATGAAGCTGCACATTTTGCGTGGTGGAAGTTCAAGGTCAAGATCATCCTTCAAGGTAAAAAAAAGCGGCGTTCTTATGAAGCTGCACATTATGAGTGGTGGAAGTTCAAGGTCAAGGTCATCCTTCAAGGTCAAGGTCATCCTTCAAGGTCAAAGTTATTTTTTTTAATTCAAAGCGGCGTCCTCATGAAGCTGCACATTTTGAGTGGTGGAAGTTCAAGGTCAAGGTCATCCTTCAAGGTCAAAGGTCAATTTTTTTTTTAAATTCAAAGCGGCATTATCATGAAGCTGCGCATTTTGAGTGGTGGAAGTTCAAGGTCAAGGTCATCCTTCAAGGTAAAAAAATAAAATAATTCAAAGCGGCGTTCTCATGAAGCTTCACATTTGGAGTGGTGGAAGTTCATGGTCAAGGTCATCCTTCAAGGTCAAGGTCATCCTTCAAGGTCAATGGTCATTTTTTTTTAATTTCAAAGCGGCGTTCTCATGAAGCTGCACATTTTGAGTGGTGAAGTTCAAGGTCAAGGTCATTCTTCAAGGTCAAGGTCATCGTTCAGGGTCAAACGTAAAAAAATAATTTCAAAGCGGCGTTATCATGAAGCTGCACATTTTGAGTGGTGGAAGTTCAAGGTCAAGGTCATCCTTCAAGGTCAAGGTCATCCTTCAAGGTCAAAGGTAATTTTTTTATTTCAAAGCGGCGTTCTCATAAAGCTGCACATTTTGAGTAGTGGAAGTTCAAGGTCAAGGTCATCCTTGACCTTGCGCCGCAATAGGGTGCATTGTGTTTCTGACAAACACATCTCTTGTTTTTTTCAAACATGGTTAAAACGCAAATATTTATTTGTATCATTTTATTTTTGAAATACCGTCCAACCATTCCACCCAAGAATCCCCCCCCCCCAAAAAAAAATTTTTTTTGCCTTTTTTTTCATTTTTGAAAGATAATGTAGTAAATGACCACACCCCCACACTATACACCCCTCTCCACTCCCCCCCCCCCCCTCCTTTGTGATTGAAATTGAAATAGGTCCCTACACCTTTAAAAAGAAAAATAGATGAGCGGTCTGCACCCCCAAGGCGGTGCTCTTGTTTTACATGTACTGCAGCTCTGAAACCACATTTGGTGGCGATAACTTTGCCAGTGTGCCCGACAATGTGATGCCGGCGTGGTGACTTATCCATTTGCAGCAAATAAATCAACAACGACTATTGAACGCTTTCTCTAATTGTATCTCACTTACATAAGTTGTCACCGTAATGGGTAAATGTGCACAAAAAACCTTTTTGTTTTCTCAGTTACACAGAATTGAGCACCCAGGCCAGACTGACACTTTCCGGAGCCTGTCCGTGACAAAACTCGAGCCGAGGAATCATAGGGTCAGGTGTGACAGAAGACTTAAATCTTATGTTTTATGAGTCAGGAAGTCAAGTGTGTTATTTTTCCATGCAAGCAATCCCTTTTGTTGGGTCAAATGGCATCAGAAATGCTGCGTCTGCATGGATTTTACCTAAAATGTGCCAAAAAATTGTTCGAATCCTGTTCAAAACCTGCTATGATGCACACATATTGACATTGATGATTTTGTTTCGCTTTTTTAGTCATATGTTACATCTGCTTTGCCTATTGAAAGTGATGCCTTGTATGGAGTCTAAGTGCTGCATGTGTGATGTAACCAAGTTCGGCTTTTCTACCTTAATTCTTGACGCGAAACGCTGTAACGCGTGACGCTTTCAACGGTAACTTTTATGAATAAATCATTGTGTCATTGTACGGGAACTTTCTCAAAACAGATTATACCTATGGGAAAAGTGCCTTTAATTCAAATTTGAAGGGGTTGGGTTCTCTTGAAGGTCACATAACCCCAAACCGGAACTCCATTGCAGGACTACATGCAGTCAATTTGATACTTAGCACACATTGTTCAGTGCATGCTGCGTAGGATTTGTAAAATACATTGCAAATTGTATGTTTTGGAATCAAATTGAAGGTATATTTGTAAGCAATAAGAAACAAAAAGCCATTTTGTGCTCTATTTTTTCTGTTGATGGCTCCCGGCTTTGAAAGTAGGTCATACTATTTAAGCCCAAAATGGACGCCTCCATAGCTGTCAAAACCGAAGTGCCTTATTCTCAGGTGAATATCTTAAGTTACAACACATATAATTCAATGACATTCTTTAAAAAAAATTATACATTTATCTTTCCAATGATGTATGATGATATAATGACTATTCGCTTGATCATGGTAAAAATTGATATCGAACTTTAACTATTTTATATGTAATAAAGAAGGAAATAAAATGCGCGTGCGTAACCTTAATAATGTGCGGGAGGAACTTATATGAAATGATTAATTATCGTCAGCAGTAACTGTTATTTTTTCGGCGTGCTGTATTAAGCCAGCTTTTCACCTTACCTGACCTTTGTAAGTGTCCAATAAAATTAAAATAAAATTTCCCGCGGCTAGGTACGAATGAATACACTTCATTTATTCCATTGGCTGATTTGAGTATACCACCAGAACATTGGAAACATATCCGCGTCTTTGTAACACTGTTTTACTACATGAAACAATTTTATCTCTAATGAAAAGGCTTAATAGATAGAACAGTTTTACACTCAATTCTCGACATCAATACAGTTTGTGCGTGCACCTTTTATTTTCAGAGAATTACCAGCGCAAAAGCGCTTATATTTAAAGGCTATATTCTCATATTTAGTACTTACTTCATATTCCTGTCAACATGTTAACATGCAAAAGTATAAAGAGCAGTGGAAGCGAGGCCTCACTTTAATGCATTGCATTTCAACCCGCGAGGTTTCGGGTCAATTCGCGGACATTCAGAGTTTATATACAGGTCATCACCGGAGTTCGCGGCCAGTAAAATAATCTAATAAAGACGCTATCCGTGAACCTGGAATTTTCTTTAGACCAGAAATATGTTAAATGAAGATATTCAGCAATATCATTATGGTATGTCAATAATAGATTCTTAATGTGTTTTCAACAATACAATGATAAATATTATTTTTGATAAATTTAACAATAATTATTCCACCATATTGCCTAATGTACTAAAGTGATATTATGAGCATCTAACAGTTTATAGGTGTCTATCGCAACCGTTGTTTATTTTTGGTGTTTCTACTTCATATACACTTATATTAATTAATGCAGCATCAACATACTAATTCAATATACCAGAAAGAGAAAATTATGCATTTGAATATCAACCGTACTTTCGTTTGATCATGCGTTTACGAGTTAAACCTAAATTTAGTTTTAGTGCAGATTCGTTCATACGACACAAAGACACAATTTTGTTTTACGGATCATTTCGGCTTACAGGACTGGGTGGGTCACGTAAGAATATCGAATATAAAATATATTTTTATAAACAACTGGTAGCAAGGTGAGTTGCAGATAATTGATTAGTAACCACATTTTAACTAACTCTTTTGACCTGTTAATTCTTTTCAGCTCAATTCAACAGTGCAAAATACCCATAATATCACTTTTAGCATGAGCGTGATGATTCTCCATACTGGTAATAATCACTTAAACAGGTTTGTTCGAAGAACGCGCCTATAAATACGGATACTTCTTGTGTGGCCGGTTGACTCATATGTTTTAATTTCACTTCCATTCTTCTTTTGGTTTACTGTTTTGTATCTATAGGTTTATGACCAGCAATATGTTATAATGTAAAATAAGCCGCGAAAACTCCGCGTAACATACCGTACTGCGGATGATGCAGCTAAGAACTGCACAGAAAAAGACATTCGCTATCCTTGATCTCATTCATTGAACTATCAACGCCGTATATCTTTTTTAAAGATATTTCTTGTTTAAGAAATACCGAGTTACTTAACACTAAAATTTTCAAAATATGCCAGTTTCTTCAAGCACAGTAACTTTTACTTAATCAAAATGTTAATGCACTTAATTAGATGGTTACTTTGCAACATACACTTTTGCAGAAAAAGATCACAAAAACAATACATTTAAAGGCTCTATAAAGGTCACGACCGTAATTATTTACCTGTTTTTAATTATTGATTTTCATATTTTATTTATAAAGGTTATCAAAAAACAATATGTATATGCAATTGGACATTACCATACAAAAATAAGCAATGCAACTTGTTTTGAGCTGAAAATATAGTGTCCTCGAAGTCAATTGTGTTTACAAACAATCAGTTTATTTACATCGCTGTTTACTCGGAAAGTGAAAGTGAAAGCCACTCAGGTCACCAAAAATATTTCAACGTTTTCCGGTATCACTCACAAAGTTGGTCTCTTCTAAATGGTTAAAACGTTTGTAGTGATCTAATAAGTAACTTTCTGCTGGTAAAAAAATGTTTAAAACAGAATTAATTTTTTTTTCGGTAATTTTTAGCATACGTTAACGCTTTGAGGCTACACATCACGTAAGTTGCAAAGTTGTAAACATTTCTACCAATTATGAAACGGGTATATCTTCCATAAGTCTTGACAACGTTGCACTTCAGCTGTGTTATGAGCATTTTTATGCACAGGAAACTGAAATCCGGTAAAAATTAGACCAGTTTATATGCATAATAATATAATTTCTAACCTTTATAGAGCCATTAACAATTGCATAAGACTAAGAAATATGAGCCTCGCTCTGGGAAATCGGGCAGGACGCACGGGCTAATCTGGAACGACTCGGGCAGGACGCACGGGCTTATCTGGAACGACTCGGGTAGGACGCACGGGCTAATCTGGAACGACTCGGGCAGGACGCACGGGCTTATCTGGAACGACTCGGGCATGACGCACGGGCTAATCTGGAACGACTCGGGCAGGACGCACGGGCTTATCTGGAACGACTCGGGAAGGACGCAATTGGCTAATCTGGAACGACTCGGGCAGGACGCACGGGCTAATCTGGAACGACTCGGGCAGGACGCACGGGCTAATCTGGAACGACACTTTACGGCAGGACGCACGGGCTAATCTGGAACGACTCTTTACGCGCATGCCTTAAGCCAAGTTTTGTGAGCGCGGCTCATATACCGGTATATTAAGTATGAGCTACACACGACATAATCTGTTATAAGTTCTATGGTAGAAGCAGGGACCGATAATTCTAACAATTTGTTATTAATTTTACGTATACTGATAAATAAAAATAAAGCTTGGTTACGAGTTAGTGTGATTATTTGGGGCTAAATGTTTATAAGCAGTTACACGATATTTGTAAGTTTTTTAGATTTTACATGTTGCTCTTTGTTACCAAATATAGCATCTATACACAGCAACAACTGTTACTTGGCAGTTGAAGATCTTCGATTATTGTACTTCAAATGGGGGCGTTTCACAGATAGTGCATATTTGAGTATTCAGTAGATAACTCGAGTGAGGGCGCACGCGAATTCCTGGTTTATAACGGGTTTGTCTTTTGTCCACATCTTTACGTATGTCATACTTAAGTCTCGTGTTGCGATATTCATATTGAACAACCGGTGAATGCGTAAGATTTACGGTCCTTTGTTTATCAAGCAGTGAAATGGATCTCAGATTCGTAAGCAGCGGATGGTAACTTCGGGGTTTGTGATTATTTTTCGTTCATACGTTATTGTGTGCGGACGCTCGCTAAGCATCATGTTCTCGCAACGCGTTTGCCCGTCCGGTAATGTGGTCGGTTTTAGCCCGTACCGCTTATACAGGTCGAGACGGGCTTGTTCCGGGTCGGTCAGCGTGGAAAGTCTTTTCCGAAGCAAAGTTTAGTTTATTGTGTGAGATTGTGAACTGTTTTCATGTAACATGTAACTTGTTTGAGTATTAAAATATTAAAATCTTTTTCTGGAATAGTATTCGTTCTATTAGTATTAGCTTCAGCGTTAAGTTCCTGTTCTTGCGTAGTTGTGTCTGCAGTATATTCATGGCTGCTAGACGCACAGTTACTTTTCCTGTCGTATGCTTTACCCGACATTACACTCTCCGGTCGGTCGCAATTTAAAGCTATTTCCACTGGGGTCTTCTCTAAAATCACATCCCCTGGATTCACTCCATAATCAACGTTTCCATAGATATCAATCATTGTCCGTTGAAACGTGTTGCTTGAAACCAGATTCGGCTGTTGAACTATTGAACTCTGCTTCTTTTTATTCTGTATTAAATGAAATACTATACACGTATCGTATTTACATAAACTGACGATGTTTTAATATGTTTAAAAGGAACATAACTTCTACAGCACAGATGAATGAGGGCGCTACAGTTCTTCGCTGTACGTAATTTATAAGTGCTTCAAATAACACTTAAATATACGTTTTGGTATACTTGTATATGTTGAAACACACACGACACAGGCGCACACACGCGCAGTGTATAGGGAGGTTAACTATTTACCAATTTAATTTTGTTAATGTATTTTTGACTTTTTTAACAAGTCTTTAACCGATTCTGTTAATGCTAGTTATAGATATTGCTGACTACTTATATGAATGTATATAGGAACAGTACGGAATACCGTTAGGGCTATCGTGGTTATACATCCAGAGGGCGACAATGTGATAGTGCGATAATACGATGACGACAATGCGCTAGTACGGTGAGGACAGTGCGATAATACGATGACGACAGTGCGATAGTACGATAGCGACAATGCGATAATACGATGACGACAGTACAATAATGCGATAGAACAATGGCGACAATGCGATAATACGATGACGGCAGTGCGACAATACGATGGCGACAGTGCGATATTACGATGTCGACAATGAGACAATGCGATAGTGCGATAATACGATGACGACATTGCGACAATACGATGGCGACAGTGCGTTGGTACCATGGCGACAATGCGATAGTGAGATAGTACGATGACGACAATACGATAATACGATGACGACAGTGCGACAATAAAATGGCGACAGTGCGATAGTACGATAGACAAAATAATTATGGTCGGTCGTGTTTGTGGAAACAAATAATTTTGTTACGCCTGTACATATGAAAATGCGCCTTGCAGGTGGAACGATATCATGTATTTCCACTTTTCGCTTTCACTGTTACAGTGATACAGAGATTTTTCAACGGAACTCAAATCTATTCTGGTACTCGAAAAACAGTATGAACTTTAAGCAAATAAATATGGACTGTATATCATGAGTTATTGAGACCTTTATCATTTCATTGTAGATATCCAATCATTTAAAGTGGACACGTTCATTGAAATAAGGACTATTTCAATCGCTCACAAGTGCGAATGACCTTCAAATTATATTTGCACACGCGGATATATCGCCTATTTCTCGCAAAGGTAAGTGGTAAGGAGTTGTATCTAAATCTATACCATTTGTTTGACTCTATAAAAAAGTTATTACCCGATCCCGCGATTTCGCAAACCTTTACTTTTGTTTAAAATTCAAATTCCATGAACGCCATCTCTGAGTGAATTCACTGATTTCTAAAATCAGTAGCTGACTAAAACTTGTATGTTATTATATTTCTATACAAAATACGTTAGAAGCGAGTATGCCAATGAACACATTCCAAACCCATTCCATGTTTGTTGTAGTAAAATTATTTTAAAGCATTTATTTATGTCTGGCCCACATATAAACAGTTTTTTTGACATAAAACAATCTTCAATAAGTTAAATTGCCAATAGATGCCGGAAACAAAATTGCAAGTGTTTATAGAGTCATTCGCGATATATGCTTATCATTTAACCAATCTTTTTACTGAGAACTGAACAAATACTATTACGCTAGTTCAACTAACTGCTACAAAGATCGATACTATTACGATTGAATTACTGACCATAGCACTTGGGAGTTGGGTCTATATCTAATGAGAGACATTCAGTAGCGTACTTGGACGACACTTTCCGCCCCAAGCTGGATTTCCTCTAAGAGGATATTAATTTCTTTTCACAAAATTCAATAAAAGCAGAAACAATCGTCCCTGATTTGCCCGTGCAGGCTGCATATGCTTATATGTGGCGAAAACTTTACGCACATGTAATAAAGCCCGGTTTTCGCAGAACGCGGCTAAGCTATTCAAATAAACATAATCGACACATGATGACTGTCTTTAAACGCTCAACGTCCGTAAAGAATTCTTTATACTCAGAGAAGCTTATTAACAAAATAAACATAAACATACATCGTGTACACAGAACAACAATTCTTCAAGAGACAATAGCATAATTAATAAACACCTTAACAATATTATTAAACTTATAAAACTAACAAACATTTTGCCTTTATCATCTCGTCAATTGAAATGGCATGTGAACAATTAAACATGGATTTTCTCTGTAGTTTATATTGTAGAACAAAATCACTGTTCAGCGCCCTGTTCACTGCGCCTTTAAAACAAGTGGACCGGGGGTATCACTAAAAGCCGTGCAAAGCGTTAACTTTATACTTCAAACAATCAACGATCTGTCAAACAAGCAGCGGAGTTTGCAAAAGTGATTTCTACTAGTTCACAATATAAACATATTGTTGGGTTTCATTGAAACGGAGCGATAATATTTGTTCTTCTGATTTGAACAGTAAACGCTGATATATAATACCGTGAAGGTGCACCGCTAATCGGTCTATTGTAGTGGTAAATAATGGGACATCGAATGTAATTGGGCAGAAGATGCCAACAAAACAAACATAAGTTACAATGTTTTTTCTTCAAAGTTTGCATTGACAACCGAAAAAAACCTAGGTACGTGACCCAAGTATTCGCTAAGAGCGTTAATGATTGTGCAACAAGACGACCACAAAACAACTATTTCTTTTATATATGATCCGGTAGATCGGAAATGGAAACGGTAAAGTCCTGAATGCCGATCAGAATTAAAAAGGTGGCTGTTAAGATGTGATGTTTACAGTCCGCGGAAAAGCAAATACTGCGCGCGGCGGCCGCATTCATAGCGAAAGCGGTAAAACTACGATGAATGACTCCAATTAAAAAAAGATTTGAACATTTGTAATCATAAATATGATATAAAGAAAACTGTCAGGGAAGTAGCATCAAGTTGGAAACGGATATACAGAGGCGTACTAAATGAATTATTTATTATGATACATAACTGTACATTATCATTCAATTTCTGTTCGCAAATGTAAACACGACAAGCTTAGCATAAGTAGATAAGTCCAAAATCACATACTAATATGAACGTAAATGGACCATGGATTCTTTGCTTACTTTGTGAGATTGACGTTCTGTTGGGGGTCAATACAGTTGCCAGTTGACTTCATTAACGGACGGATAGTGTTTTGCTTGCGTATCGATAACCATTTAATGACAGGTACTCGACGGATCGTACTGGAGTTGTTAATTTCGGATGTCATCATTTTTCAGGTTTTAATTTCAGCAAAATTATCAACTGGACTAAAGCAGGTATGCTGAAGTATTAAGCAGCAAAATGTTGTTTTAAAGGGGACAGGTAATATAACAAACATGCAGGGTCTTCTTGTAAGGTTAAAACAATCGCGTGGCGAAAACAAACCTTCTAATCCGGAGACTGAAGTGGGATATACAATAAGTAAAAACGCAAGTGAGAATAAAAGTGTTCCGAATGGAGATATATATGTTAAATCTGTAGGTAAAGATACAAACGAAACAACTAATGGTCAGCATTTGCCTAATGGTGGCCAGGAAGATATATTAGAAGATGACAATTTTGAGATCGATTTAGGTATGTCATCTAAAAACAAACCATCAGATAAATACAAGTCACGAAATTCCATCACTTCAACCTCTAGTAAGAATCGGAAAAGTTTATCGCGGCCTGGAAATTCCCGGTTGTCAATGTATAGTGATGTCAGTGAAGCAGAGTTGTTGTTGTTGTCGGAATCTGATGACGAAAGTGCGTCGCAGTATCAAAGATCGGAGACGCCAACGCCGCACCAAGCTTGGGCTGCGTTCGAGGACGCCGTGAAAAGTATTGATAGTGGCAATACAGAATATTTTCTAAAGAAACCTAAACCGAACTTTATTGCCAGTGGAACGTTTCAAGAAGTAATGGTAGATATGTATGGAAATACAGAGTTTGGCAACACCAAAGGCTATACCTTGCTGAAACAAAAACTAGGCAACATGGCAAAATCATCGGGGCTTGCCGCTAGGATGTTGGCAAAGGTAGTGGCCAAGGGGCAAGAATTGCGCGAAATTGAAGAACCAAATGATGACTGCGAACAAACCGTTTATGAAGAACCTGATGGTAAAACCGGGGAAGTACAGGAAGACTCTGAAAGTGTTACTAAAGTGTTTGCAAAACGCAGTTGGAAAGCGCTTTCGAAGCAAGTAAATGACGATAATAAAGAGCATATATCGCAAGCCCCGCCGAAGTTCAACTTAGCCATGTTGCAGCAGACGGTACAACAGATGACTAATATGGAGCGGTCCCGACAAGACTTATATGAGCGATATGGCATTGTGCCGACGACGTTACCCGACGGAAGAGTTGGCTGTGAAAATATTATGCTTAGTGAACGCGCTCGCGCGCAGCTGTACGGACGAACGAAGGATGGCATACAATATGTACGACCGAAAAGTTACCAGCCGCCGTCGGCTCAACAACGGTCAAGGTTAAATGCAGAACGACATACTGTAGGGGTCAGTCGGACTAAAAGTGCAAAACTTGCACCACGGAAATCGTTTAGACCGCTGACTGCGAAATAATAAATGCACTATCAAAAAGGAAATTTCTTAAACACATTTCAGTAGGTATGTTTAATACAGTCCAAATGTATTGTCAGCTAAGTGGTATAGCTTTTTATGTATTTTATTCATGTTTAAATGTTACAATATTCTAGACCATGGCCGATAATAAAAATATCTTTATGTACAACACCCACAGTTGTGGACAATAAACCATCACGTTTGTTAGGAACAGCTTATACTTGACACTTGATAATGCCATATCTAAAGTAGTATAGTCATGTCGACGATAGCGTAGATTCTCAAATAGCAAAACAATACGGTTAATGATTAATATTTTTCTTATCACTTTCTTATTTAAAAAAGAGCATTTCATTGTTTTTTGCTTTTTTTCCGAGATTGAAAAGAAAAAAAAGGGAGCAAAAGAATTCTTCTACAATATAATGTTATAGATTCAAGCGATTGAATTGCAGAAATTCACGTATATGGTCGTGAATACAATTGCATATGTCTCACAGGATATAGGGTCATTGTCCGATGGCGGTAAATACATAGTGTACATTTCCAGCGGTTGTCCCTCTAGAAAATATTGGAGGTTATGCGAGTCTATGCACATACAGAATCCATCAATCAGACATCGTGAAGAATTATTAATTACATAACACATGTCATTGGAACTAATCCAGAAAGGTTTAACTTCGTGTTTCTGTTTCGGTATTATTTGTCCATATATCGAACATTACATTTATTGCTGATTCTTTATTTAAAAAAAACAACAACAACACATCGGAGTGTATGGTTACGATCACGAATCATTAAATGTATAGGCATGCTTAAAAAAAAATAGTGGATTATTATTGCGCCAACACATGTGCATTAATTTATAGAACTCTATTTGCATAGAATTGTACAAGTATGTTAACTTAAATTATTCTTTCTGGAAAGTGACGTCATTACAATGTAGCATACGTTGATATCACTAGATACATGATTTCATGCAAATCATTGAAATGTGTATGTGTTCGTTAATTAAGTGCATTATTAATACTTAATTTTTCATTGTATGTGTGAATACATTTATACCAATCGCCTCATAGTAAATTACTGTGTATCAGATATATGGCCATTAGTACGTCGCCAGTTAATCCTCCAAGATTACTTATGCGATATTTTTTAAGTCGTAACAACATTTTAAGGGCACCATAACCTGTATTAATCATTGATCATTTCAAATATTGTATTGTTAATAAAGAGGGTATTAACAGATTTGTTCTTAACGGTGGAAAGATATCACTACCGTAATTACAAATCAAAGTAGTATTAATCCATCTAGAAGTCATATCGGCATTAACCTTTTTGTCCGAACGTAAACATCTGTCTCAGGCAACAATAATATCAATCAGTAAATACAAAGTATGCCTGTCTTCATATCATGGAAATACAAAGTATGCGTGTCATCATATCATGGAAATACATGACAAATATAAGAGCCTCGCTCTGGTAAAACGGGGCTTAATGCATGTGTATTATTATTCGCTTTGATGGTATTTTACATTGAAAAGAAGTCTTTTCTTAGCAAAAATCCAGTTTCGTCGGAAAGTGTCGTCCTCGTCCCTTAATAGCCTGCTTAGCTGGGACGGCACTTTACGAACATTCATTAAGTCATGTTTTCCTCGACAAAATTCCGTTAACTATTCCTTAGCTTCAAAACCACACTGACTTGACAGACGTCTTGCAGAAAAATAAATCAAACTTTCGCATTTTATCAACGCAGATGTAAATAAATTATTAAAATAAAACATTTGCATATTAGAGTGAGCGGAACATGTCGGAAAGTTGCGTTAGGCTGTTGAATGTTAAAGAATGTCGAACGAGTCCAGTGCCCTAAGATAGCAAAAACAGCATTTCAGTATGCCTTATGTCGGCGAAGGGTAATTTATTCTAGTCAAGTGGTAGATTCCGCATTTATCCAAAACATCTCTGAGGAGAACAAATCTCGAAGTGAAGTTAAACCTCTCGTTAGATCCTTCGCCAGGCTCGGTTCCATTGAAATCTGTGTCCGAAAGTTGATGATTTTCATTCGTCGGAACCCAAAGTTTGGATTTCGTTGTCACTATATTATAAACCGTGGGTTGAACTGGCTAAGAAAAATTCGTTTTAAGAAATATTGAGTAGCCCACGATGAGCAATAAAATAACACTCCACGTGTATATACTATTCGAAAGAAGTCTATAAATGATCGATAATTTGAGTGGTAAATAATACTTAATATGTAACTTTGTCGGCAGAGTTGGAGACGGAAATTTATGAAACGCATTATTAATTATTCTTGAATGTTTAATGTTTCTAGCTTAATCCCCCACGGTCAATGGAGAAGTATAGCGTATTTGAGTGAACATGCTTTCCGACAAAGATGTCATAAAGGGGAGTATCACAATGTCGCAATAAACGAAATCGTTGGAAAATCGAAAATCGTGGAAAACATAAACAAAAGTTCACAATAAAAGCATCCATTGGGGATGCGACTCTTTAGCCTGGATTTTGTTAATGATACACGAAGCCCATCTTAGTATTCGAATGAAAATGTAATGGTTTAATTAATCAAATATTGCAGCTCGCCCAGATCAAATACATGCATCAAGAAGAGAGGATTTGGTTATGTCTGGGTTTATCAGGATGTTGGTAATGTTGATATATTTTTACAACTGTTTAAAGATCGCCTTATTTGTTGTAACACGACAAATGGTCAGGTAGTCTAGAAGTGTACATATAGAATGTATAAATAATTTATTGAACCAGAAAAAATTATTAACTTAAACAAAATCTAATCTAGAAAAGCAAAGTTCAGATGTTTCAACCACAAGTTTCTGATTGAAACTGGACGACATCTTGGTATGAACATGATCTTAGATATTGTACACATTGTCGTAGAAAACACTTGTGTCATTGAATACGAATTTCATGTATGTTTTCATCATGTATGAGCATTGATGGCCAAGTGATATAAGCGATAGACTTTACTCCAGGGGTCAGTAATTGCTCAACATTGCTCTGCAAATAGCCTCGGCAACTGCCTCGGCGTGCCTCAGCGTGGCTACGACGCTGAGATCTGGAAGGATTTTATTTTATGTTCTTGTTTTAGTATTTTATAATGAAAAGTAGTATCATGTTCTTTTATATTGTGAAAACCTATCGGTAAATGACATGTGTCTTGTATTGTGAGAAAAAAAAGAAATATTAGTTTCCATGATTAAAGGGAAATCGTTTAATTATCTAGCCACACATGTGTGACGTATGAAAGCCAAAATAGGCTACCGACAAGTGCCAGTTTGCTATAAATAAGACAGTATGACTTCAATTTTCTATCGGAATATATCTTGGTTTGATGTTCCATTTACAAGACGCAATGCTTTTTAAAGATCCGAGTCATGCGAAAATGGGTCTAACGCAATATGCTGCCAGCGTGGCTCCAGCACAGCCTGTGCATCCGCGCAGTCTTGTCAGGACATGCATACTGAATAGGCTTCTCTGGAGATATCACGATATATTGTGTGCTTTTTATAGCGGAAAGCGTAGCCTCTGACCAGACTGCGTAAGTGCGCTGGCTGGGCTTAAGCTACGCTTTCCGCAAATGCCATAAGACCCGTTTTCGCATGACGCGGATGTAACCGTGTTATTTGAATGTGTGCAAAGAAAACTGCGTCTCAATTAAATATCAACATACCACATGGTTCGATGACGAAGAAATAAATTCATAATAAACCATGTGATGTGATCTCACGTAGTAAAATTTGTTTATATCTACGAACACTGTTGTGTGGATATGCGACTATTCATACTAAAACCTTTGTTTTTAAACGTCAATTTTCTACCTTTATTTCAAAGTCAGGATAAACGCCTAATATCTTTAAAAAAAATATAAATATATTGTTTTCTTTTCTTGTAGTATTTTGGGGTTGTTTACAGTAAACTACATTGTTCACAACAACCGACTGACGTACGTAGCAGCATGTCAACCGCATCATTCGCAGATCCACTTCTGTCGTTATTTAAATTAATAAACGTACGTCAAAAGTGATGTACCCTTGCGTCAGCCTAACGGTGTCCGAGCTGACTTCACAAAGTTTCATCAAGTGTATGTATTTGCCATGCGTTCTTGCGTGCGTCTAGTCTGCGGGTCTGATAAGTGGGTTGTGACGAAACGGATCGCGACCGGTAGGTCAATGTCACGTTTAAAATTAAACAGTGATCCAGCCTCCAGCTAGGCCTAAATTGAAGGGCGCCCTGCCCTCCCGAACCTCCGCCCTGCCCCCCCTGCCCTTAAATGTTTATATTTTTTTTTACATATGATCCTTAATTTATTTCTTATTGCATTGTAATTAATTTATACCTCAATGTACACATTATATTTGAATGGTTTAATAATAATGGGAAAAATATATTCTTACAATTATTAATAACATATAAATTAACATGCAACAGGAAGCATTCCAGAAACGCCTGCGCGCTCGAAAGTGCCCTTTTGACAAAATACAGGCGCGTCGAGAGTGCCCTTTTGACAACAAAGCCCCCTCCCCCTGGCCTTTTTAAATCCTAGCTGGAGCACTGTATAATATTTATATATATTTTACGCTTACATGTGTACATGTAATGAACTACTAATGGGGCATGCATTTCAATCTTAATAAAAGTATAAATGTACCGATGTGAATGTGAGGGTCGTCGCGCATGCATGATTATTGCAAAGGAAATTCACTAAAAGATGAATAGAGTTTAGGCCGGCGCCCGTAAAATAAAGGCCTCTGGATGACTGTACCGTCCAATACCTTGACGATAATATATGTATCCCAGAAAAAAAACTTTTTGGAAAGAACACACTAATCTGCAGGTACAAATAAAGCTGACCAATTTATAATCCTTTCTAAGTCACTCACCGTATGAATCGTTATTATTTAAAGTAAGCTATCTTTGTTTAATTGGTTGATATAATGGACCAGCGTTGTTTGTACCGGGGTGATTAATGGGGGTTTCTAAACTCTTGCTTTTCATCAGTCTATTGAACATTGCTCAGTGCCTTTCGTTGCATAATTTGTCGCCACGATCTTATTCGAAATTGGACGATGTTTTAACAGTATATAACCTACGTCCGATCAAGTAAAAAAAATACCATCGACGATCTGACGGTGTGCGGCCAAACTAAAAAATATATATCACTAGGTGTGTGTTAACGTTTAAAGGATTCGTTAAACTTCGACTGGTGTCATCCAAATATCATTCAGCGATTCTTTTTATATAATTAGTATACGTTATATACGCTTTCAAGCCTAGGGTTAGATCATAGGACAACAGTTAATGCAGATTTAAAATCACAAAATATGTAAAGTAGTTAAGTTGCGCGCGCATATGTCACCGACAACCGCTTCGAATTCTGTCTCCAATAAATCTTTATTTTCTCTCTTATTCCGAAGGTATTCTTTGGGTGTGAGATATCCAGTGGTAACATCATTGGTCACTGAAACTTTTGTCATTCAAGTGTAGTAGAATTATATGCTCCATAACGTACATTCTCAGTTTTTCAGCAGTGATACATTTTCGATAGAGGTCAAGGTCGTCCACTGTAAATACCTTTGCGGGACTTTTCCGCAGAAAGGTGCTCTTTTCGCTACATAGTGCTTAAGACTTCCGGTTTAAACATCAACATCCGGTTTAAAAATACAGGTATTTCATTGAGTTTCTCAGTATATCTTAGTCCGATTTGCACCAACTAAAAGGATAAACAATGATGCTGATGTGCTCTATAGTACTGGCATTTGTTGTGCTAGGATTAGTGAAGGCCCCAGACTGTGACAGTGCCAAAATATCGCACAGAGATGTTCAACCTCTCTGTAGTAAATGCAAACTCCTCCTCACATGCGGTACCATAAGACTCCAGCAGCTCCTTAGACCCAAATCCATGCATAAATCCTCGTACAAAACTGCTATCTTCCTGAGTATTCTACTCCTTATGCTGTCACAGGACATAGAACAAAATCCAGGACCTACCCTGGTACCAGAAGTCATCGGAAACACATCCACTGTGTTTCCATGTGGTAGTTGTGAGCAGCCGGTGACGTGGTCCTGCCAAGGTGTTTACTGCGATTTCTGCTATGCTTGGTATCATGCGGATTGCCAAAATTTGTCTAATAGCATGTATGATAGACTCGGAAATGACTCTCGCATTGGGGTTTGGAAGTGTCTCCAATGTGAAAACATGAACGTCACTTCACCACACACTGCAAGCATCGAATCCTTTGAAACGCCAAACAAATATTACAATCTAAACAACATCTCAGTTATCACTAGTCCTATGCATTTAACTCCACCAGATGGGCATAACACTCATCCAATAACATCAACACCAAAAACAAGCAAACAAGCACCACACCAACCCAAGCAAAACACCAAAAACAAAATCAAACGCTCACTTAAGGTCCTTATTGTAAACTGCCGATGCATCGTTGATAAGAAATCTGAATATGAAAATATGGTCAACTCAACAAAGCCCGACATCATCATAGGCACAGAGTCATGGTTAAAACCTAAGCACTACGACAATGAGATTTTCAATCCTGACCTTGGTTACACCCCTTTTAGGAGAGATCGGCAGAAACAAGCAGGGGGTAGGGTATTCATTGCTGTCAAAAACTGTCTTGTAGCTCAGGAAGCCACACACCTGCATACAGACTGTGAAAACGTCTGGGTCAAGATAGATATCCAAGGCTCTAAGTCACTCCTGATTGGCTCCTACTATAAACCCAAAGAATATGACCCTCAGAGCCTGGAAGAATTCAAAAAGTCTCTCTCCATGGCTACTAAATCCAAAGCAAATGTCTGGGTTGGCGGGGACTTTAATATGCCAAAGATAAACTGGTCAAACATTGCCCCAACTGAAGACTGCAAAAATCAATCATACTACCGCGATTTTATTGATATCTTATATGATAACAACATGACTCAAATTGTCCAAGACCCTACAAGAGAAAACCATATCCTTGACCTATTTTTGACCAATTATCCCTCCATTGTCAACAGAGCTAATGTTATCCCTGGTATAAGCGACCATGATGCAGTCCTGGTCAATACAAATACATCTACCCGCATGAGACCTCAAAAACCTAGAAAAATACATCTCTATAAAAAAGCAAACTGTGAGAACTTTAAGGCTCACATTAATGAACTGCATAAATCTCTTACCAGGTCAAACAACTATAAGACACAATCTGTAGAAGAACTTTGGCATTCTATTTCCAGTTCCATAGAAGAAGGGGTCAACACTTTTATCCCGTCAAAACAGTCATCCTCCAAAAACAAGCTCCCATGGATACAGGTCACCCTCAAACGTCTTTACAGGAAACGGGATAAATCATACAAAAAATACATGCAACACAAAACTGACAAACACAAAGAACACTACCTTGCTCTCAAACACAAATGCAAAAAAGAAACAAGACAAGCTTACCAAAACTACCTTGCAGACATTCTCAACATCAACAGTACACCAGAACATGAACACAGCAATAACAGACCAAACACCAAAAAACTATACTCATTACTCATACGTGCAAAGCAAGACTCCACTGGCATTGACTCACTCAAGAAAAACAATAAACTGCACACATCTGACCAAGACAAAGTCACAGCACTTAATGAACAATTTCAGTCTGTATTCACTTCTAAATCTCCTATCTCGCTCAAATCCCTGGCCGAAATGAAGGTACAGGACAACGCAGATACAGGAAGAGAGACTCCAAATGAAACGTTTAGCCCTCATAACCCCATGCCTGATATTGAACTCTCCATTAATGGTATCGAAAAACTCCTGAAAAATCTCAATCCTCACAAAGCTGCAGGGCCTGACCAAATTAGACCAATAGTCCTTAAAATGCTCAGTAAAGAACTTGCCCCAATCCTGTTAGAGCTATTCAAAAAGTCACTGCAGCACGGCTCCCTCCCTGAATTATGGAAAATGGCAAATGTGGCCCCAGTCTACAAAAAGGCTCAAGGTCAGACCCAGACAACTACCGCCCTATCTCTCTAGCTTGTATCCTGTGTAAAACCCTGGAACACATAGTCTCATCAAGCATCACTAAGCACTTCACAAAATCTAATCTGTTCTATGAACTGCAGCACGGGTTTCGAGAAAAGAGGTCATGTCAATCCCAACTCCTAATGCTCATTGATGATATTCTTCAGGCTGTAAACCTAAGAAGCCAAGTTGACCTCATACTACTTGACTTCTCAAAGGCTTTCGATATGGTCAATCACGAAAAACTACTTTATAAGCTGCACTTCTACGGAATCAGAGGCCATACTCTTAAGTGGATAAAAAGTTTCCTCGACAATAGGTCACAATCTGTAGTTGTCAATGGCTACACCTCCAGTACCATCCCCGTCAGTTCCGGTGTACCCCAGGGTTCGGTCCTCGGACCTCTCTTATTCCTCATCTATATAAATGACCTTCCTGAATATGTCCGCGCCTCTAAAGTCAGACTCTTTGCTGATGATACTGCCATCTATCTCTCCCTCACCGTTGCCTCTCACTCTAGCCTACTCCAACAAGACCTACAACAACTTGAACAATGGGAAACAAAGTGGGACATGCAATTTAATCCATCAAAATGTCAAGTCATCCAAATCACAAAACGCAAAACAATCATACCAACACAATATCTCTTACACAACACCATTCTAGAATCTGTCCCCTCTGCTAAATATCTCGGCGTCACTATATCTCACGACCTTTCCTTCAACACACACATCGACAACATCACACAAAAAGCAAATCAAACACTAGGCTTTCTCAGACGCAACCTCAAAGTGCATTCCACAGAACTCAAATCCACCGCATACAAGACACTGGTCAGACCCCAGCTGGAGTACAGCTCCTACGTGTGGTCCCCGCATGCAGCAACCCGCATTGAACAGCTTGAGTCGGTTCAGCGTAGGGCTGCCCGCTGGGCCAAACATGATTTCAGTAGGCTGTCCAGTGTCACAGACATGCTAATTTCATTAAACTGGCGACGCCTTGACCTCCGCCGTATTGACCAGCGCCTGGTTATGTTTCACAACATCCTGCATAACCAGGTAGCCATTCCTATACCTGACTACCTCAAACCAATCACTAGACCATCAAGAACCTCCCATACAAAAGCATTCCAGAACATCCAAACCACAACTGATTACCATAAGTTTTCATTCTTTCCCAGAACAATCATCCACTGGAATGCTCTACCTCCTGGCATTGTAAACCTCCCTGGACCTGAGTTCAGCCTGGCTGTTAGCCGGGTGGAACACACCTCCCCATAGAATACCTGATCTGTTTTTAACCTGTTTTTAATAACTAACACACTCTTACTCTCTCTTTTATATCCTTTTATTTCAGACTTACTAACACTCTTGTCGGTCGACGCGCGACAGGTCTATGTCCTCAAAAGGGGTTCGACCTTAATGGAAGATAGATAAAGTATTCTTTTTTTAATCATACATTAACAGTTCGACACAATGCTTCAGTTGTGTGAATAAGCTGATAATTGCTGTATTAAATACAATTGACAGTGACCATCTTTGCACCACTACTTTATTTTTTTATTTGAGCTAGTGGGACGTTAGACCCTCCTGAGATGTGATCAGGTGGTTTATCAAGGTGTGAAACTTGATCGGGTTGATCAATGGTTGTTGGGATATTGAAATGAATGGATGTGCAGTTCGCCTGATTAGGTAAATATAAATGTTTATTACATGTACTTATTACTTATTTGCGTATGCTTTCCAATTGTGACAGTGCTTGTAAGTGTGATAAGTGTTAAAAAGTTTGGTTGAGGAAAATGAAAAAAATACACATGTATCACGTAAAACGAAAAAGAACGAACAAATATTTTGTTGACTAAAACACCGCTAAAAGTATCTAAAAAAAGAGTATATTAACGAATTTAAGCAGAACATAAACACACATTTATATGTTTTTTGTTTTCCACATGAAAGCGATAGCCATTTAACAATGCACTTGTGCGCCCAAACGTGTATGAATACTTTTACGGAATCCACTCATTTTGAACTTTCAAAACTGACAGTTTTTATCGTAAATAAAAGGTTGTCGCGCTGCAACTAATTTGGAAAAATTAAATCACATTGTGACTTGGAACACTTTAAAACTTTAATCAATATATTTCGACAAAACATATTGGCGACATGTCCTTTGTCTTTATTTAATATACGTAAATGGGTGTATTCTCTAACATCTTTTTCGAACAGCTGTCCGATTACTTGGATACAGACAGTAACTCGCTATGGGATCGGATACACCATGACCAACTGCTGGAGGTCACAGTAAAAAGACCGAAGTATGGATTGTTGAAATGTCATCTCTGCCACTGCTGTAAATATAAAGATAAGTGATAATATATCTTTTTGAAATAGACGTTAGGCAGGTGTGATTAAAGAGACAATTGTGATGTGCGATTGTCGTTGAGTTCCAATGGTAAGCAGTACTGCTGTTGGTACGCAGAAAGACAACACTGTCCATTCGACTTGATTTGTAGAGCTAGGACGTTTAAATGTTGTTGACGCTCTGTCTGTGTCTGTCTGCTAAAACTCTGGCAAGGCTCCTCAGTTTTTACTGCGAGGGACACACTTTTTTGCCCGCTAGCGTAAACACTGACGCGGGTCGACGGTGCTGGTACAGCGAGTCCGAGTCGTCCGCGTCAGCGTAAGCATTGTTAAAACGCCTTAATAATTAGCCCTTATAAGCAAGTCTACTCGATAGCGTTTTCGTTCTGTTTTCCAACAGCATTACGGTTAACTAAAGGCAGTAACTAAGGTCTTACATAATCTTATCCCTTTTTTCAGTGCAGCTGTTTAACGTAAACTCTGACATTTTCTTGAAAAAGGACGTATTCTAATTTACCTACCGGTATATATGCTAATACGTGTTTATTTTAGTTATCTGTTATCGCCCCTTATCGTTGGTTAAAATGATACTAAAGTGTTTATTTTTAATAAAGTAGTGTTTAATTTATTTTTATTTCAGTTACTAGTTCGTGTCAGATGGGACTCTTTCACGATCCGGTTCCACTGCTGGAGAAGGATGGCGCAACGTTTTCGGATGCCATGAAGATTCTTCAATTTAGCCGCTGGTGGTGGTGATGATGGTGGTGGTGATGGTTGTGATGGTGGTGGTGATGATGGTGGTGTTGATGGTGGTGGTGATATTGGAGGTGATGGTGGTGTTGATGGTGGTGGTTTTGTGACGGTGGTTGTGATGGTGATGCTGATGGTGGTGGTCGTGGTTATAATGATGTTGATGGTGGTGGCGATGATGGTAGTGGTTGTGGAAATGATGATGTTGCTGGTGTTGGTGATGATGCTGGTGGTGTAGGTGGTTGTGAAGGTGATGGTTGTGGTGGTGATGATGGTGTTTGTAATGATCAACGCGGGAGATCAGTCTCCACAAGGTCGCTTCCGGGGGATAACTTTTGATTATCCGAAAGGGTTCCATAAAGTCACACCCACTCGCCGTAGATATAGCGCACAATATGCTAAATAGGCTGTACGTACGTCCCCCCCCCCCCGACGCCGACCCTCATTTAAATCCAGGGAAGAAACTTTGTCTGCCCGACAAGCAGCCGACAGGAGATAAGCGTGCACAAGTCGCTTTCAGTGGATAACTCTTATTTGTCCGAAACGGGCCCTTAAAAGTGCATATCCTCTCGCCGTATATATAGCGCATACTACGCTTAATTGGCTGTATGTACGTCCCCCTGAAGCCCACCCTAAATAAAACCCTGGGTCGAAACTAGGTCAGCCCGACAGGGCACTAGGTCATTTCCGGTGATAACTCTTGTGTGTCCGAAAGGGGCCCTAGATATAGCGCATAATATGCTAAATATGCTGTTAATACGCCCCCTGACACCGACCCTAATTAAAACACGGGCCGAAATAAGGTCAGCCCGATAGGCAGCTGACCGGAGATCTGCCTTCACTAGGTCGATTCCGGGGGAAAACTCTTGTTTGTCCGAAAAAGACACTTAAAGATGCATACCCACTCGTCGTCGATATATCGCATAATACGCTAAATAGGCTGTATGTACGTCCACCTGACGACGACCCTTATTAAAAACCCGAACCGAAACTAGGTCAGCCCGACACGCGCCGACGGGAGATATGCTTGAAATAGGTCGCTACCGGGGGATAACTCTCGTGTGTTTTCGAAGGGGCCCTTAAAAGTGCATACCCACTCGCTTTGTATAAAGCGCATAATACAATAAATAGGCTGCGTGAACGTCCCTCTGACGCTGACCCTAATTAAACCCCCTGCCGAAAGTAAGTCAGTCCGACAGGCAACCGACGGGAGATCAGCGCGAACTAGGTCGATTCCGGGGGATAACTATTGTTTGTCCGAAAGGGGCCCTTAAAGGTACATACCCACCCGTAGTGGATATATCGCATACTACGCTTAATAGGCTGTATCAACGTGTCCCTGACGCCGACCCTAATTATAACCCCGCGCCGAAACTAGGTCAGCCCGACACGCAGCCGACGGGAAATATGCTTGCAATAGGTCGCTGCCGGGGGATAACTCTTGTTTGTTTAAAGAGGGCCCTTAAAGGTGCATACCAACTCGTCGTCGATATATCGCATAATACGCTAAATAGGCTTCATGTACGTCCCTCTGATGCCGACCATAATTAAAACTCCGAGCCGAAAGTAGGCAATCATGACAGGCAGCCGCCGGGAGATCAGCGTGCACTAGGTCGCGTCCTTTTGTTTTTCAGAAAGGGGCCCTTAAAGTTGCATATCGGCTTGCCGTAGATATCGCGTATACTACGCTTAATAGGCTTGATGAACGTTCTCCTGACGACAACCCTTACAAAAACCGTGGGCCGAAACTAGGTCAGCCGAAGGTAGATCAGCGTGCGCTATGTCACTTCCTTGTGATAACTCTTGTTTGTTCGAAAGGGGCACTGAACGGTTCACACAAACTGGTTGCGTACATAATGCAAATGGCTTGCTAAATAGGCTTAAATTTAATAATATGATGAATGGTTCAACCTATTCAATAAGATTGCTAAACAGCTAAATAGACTCGTAGGCTGAATAGGTTTCTAAAAAGCCTAAATAGGATGCTATTTTCAACCTATTTAATACACTTGTTGAAAGGCTTCTTAATTAATATGCTTGATATGCTTAATAGGATGTATTTTATAACAGACATGTACTAAACTTGCTAACTTCGCTTAATAGGCGAAAAATACTGGTACATATGCTTTAAGGATTTAATTTTTTCAAAATATGTACCAAACCTCCCAAATAGGATGAAAAGAATATACTAAATAGGCTAAGTATCGTGTATTTTTCAACCTATGTACTGAACGTGTTAAATAGGCTAAAAATGGTTTTAAAAAGACTAAATAGGATGCTTGTTTCAACCTATTTAATACACTTGTTGAAAGGCTTCTTAATATGCTTGATATGCTAAATAGGATGTATTTAATAGCAGACATGCACTAAACTTGCTACGTTCGCTTAATAGGCGAAAAATACTGGTACATATGCTTTTAGGATTTATTTTTTCAAAATATGTACCAAACCTCCCAAATAGGATGAAAAGAATATACTAAATAGGCTAAGTATCATGTATTTTCCAACCTATGTACTGAACGTGTTAAATAGGCTAAATAGGCTAAAAAGGGTGCTAAAAAGACTACATAGGATCCCAGCAAACATATGACGTTAAATAGACGTTGAAAAGACGTTGTACCATGACGTTGAATGACCGTTGGATATTTGGTTGTAAATGAAAGTTTTTTTAGACGTCATTTTATGACGTTGATTCAACGTCATGTTTCAACCAAAATTCAACCATTTTTCGACCAAAATCCAACCATTCTACAACCACATTGCAACCAAACTACAACCACTTTGCACCCAAAATTTAACCACTTTGCAACGTTAAATTGTATGGTTCGCTTAACGTTCCCGAAACGTTGCGGAATAACGTTATAATTTAACCTAAAACGAACCTAAATCTAATTTTCATATTGAGGCTGAAAACCAACACATCTTTATTCTACACAAGTTTATTGCACGAATGTAATTTATACAAATACATATCATCGCATTGTTGTTCTTTTTTGTCCTGAATACGGATCTATTCGGGTGTATTCCCAGTTGTCCTGGAAGTACAAAAAAATATCAGAATTACCGACTGCTCTTTTTTTAAATAAAACGGAGAAAAAATGACAAGACATATATGTACCGCATGAATAACACCTAGAAAACACACATATATGCGTCATCTTGAACATACACATATATGAAACCGAATTTTCTAGCATACATGGTAGCTGAAATAATTCGCGTTCAGAATAAATCTGAGTCTGCCAAAGCAAAAATCATCAAAAGACTCTATGGCGGCAATTTATATTGACTAGCATACATGGTAAAATAATCAAGCGTTACAACATCTTTAAATTTAATAATGTATTTTATGACTGTATCAATTCATAACTAAATTTGAAATTAACCTACAAGATCAATATTTTAATCATGTCATGCCCAACAAACGTTTTATATAAACTACATTTTACATAATTATATATTTCAATTTTATATTTTAATAAAATTAATAATTGAGTTTAAGATAAAATTTTGAATTGTATTTATTTTTCAATTAACGTTGAATTCGGATTATCGGTGTTCAAAATAACGGTGTTTAAGTGTACATATTTATTTTTCGCGAAATAACTTGTGTTTTCAAGAATGTTTTCAACAACAATTACTACCAAAAATGACTAAGTGAACGTAGTATATTCAAAAGTGGTTCGAAGTCTCCATGGTACGAGTTTCCCCATAATTCCGAATTTGAATTTAAAGCAAGTGCATAATGATATCAATTTTAATATCACAAACTGAAATAACAATAAACACCTACCTCGCAAACTTGTTTATCGTCGATTGTAGGTTCCAACTTCTCTTATTATTGAACAAAAATGTTTACATTCAATAACAGCACAGTTTGAAAATCCAGTAGGTCAGTGAACAAAGGAAACGAGGGACGCGCACGCGGGAGATCTGCTGGTTCATTTTTAGATAACAATAGGTATGATAAAGTTGTGTACTGGCACCTCGTTGTGGACATATGGTAGGGGGCACTTATTTATCTGACAGATCTCACGATCTGACAATATTCACGCTTCAACGGTCTATTTCGTTTCCGTAGAGATAGCTTATGTCGTCCGTTTGTAAGCTCAAATTTGATTGGCTGACAGGTTCAATGGCTTATTCTAAAAATAAATGCTGCTCGAGCAGCATATTGCTGCTCGAGCAGAAGTTAAAGTTTCGACCCCTTTGGTGCGCCATACTATGGAATCACTTATCCGCTGTTGATCAATGCACCGCAGCACGGCAATATTGCAATCAACGATTTCTCAGTCAGCCGAGACGAGGATAAAGATCAACGGTAAGGTGCACCAATACACTGAGTGGGATACTCCCTGGAGGGACTGGACAGTCCTCAAACTGGGCCTTGAAGTTAATATATTTATGCTTAGACTGGGCTATAGTCTAGAAAACGGCCTTGGCAAACAGCGTAGACCCAAATGAGACGCCGCATGATGCGGCGTCTCATCAGGGTCTGCGCTGTTTGCTTAAAGGAATTTCTGTAAGAAATATTATAATTATAGAAATAAATATACCAGACACCCCTAATTTTGGAAATAAAATGATCCAATTTAGATGGATAGGAGAGTCCACTAGGAATAAATGGGTTGAGATTTCGTTGAAGAGCTTTGTAATGTCCAGCCCAGAACGTTGTAAAGGCCTCGCGGCGCTATAGATACGGTCTTGCTAACTAACGTGCGCGTATGTTTGTTTATGTCTTATGCAACTACAGGTATACAGAAATTAAAAATGAAAACATGTTCCCTACTACATAATTAGTTATTTTAAATATCGTTAAAAAAGTTGCCTTTTTTTAAATAGAAAATACGCATTAAGGCGTTGGTATTTAAAAGCAATGTGTGACGCACACATTCCTAGACCGTTGCATCAGATATTGTGCATAATGTGAACAGTTCAATTAATGTTTGTATGATGTCGTTACGGTTTGGATTTTAACGCTTTAAAATTACAATCATGAGGTTTTGTAATCAACCATTTTAATAACACGTTTAAACGGATTTAACCGCTACAATATTGAATATTGAAGTGGGCGACAAATACAGGTATTCGCATACATTCTACCCTAACCTCCCAATAATCGATTGAAATGTTCCGGTCTGGTGGCCCATTACGTGGTATTGTAATTGATTAAAACCGGTTTTCAGTGTTCTATAAATACTTGTTTATGCACCGAAGCGAAACCAAACACATGTGTTTAACATTTGATCGCGATGAATTAAATAGGGAAAACTTCAAACTATAATGGATTCGATGTCAAAGTAAGTGAAAAGTGATATTTGTGATACAGAAAATGCTGCAGTGATAAATAAGTATGACGGACACGGACCATTCGTTGACAGAGGAGTCAGGAGGTGTGGCAAATTTTGAGTGGAGTGAAGACTCAGTGACCGTGTTAAATAATTTCGACAACGGCACAAGTCTCCCTTGCGTCGCGCGTCTCGAGTCCATTGCAGGGGCTGGAGCCAGCTCCCTTCCCCCGGGTCTCAGTATCTACGCAGGTCAGCCGGTACTATTGCACGAGCGCACGTGCAAGAAGCACGCGAAGGCTCGAACTATATACCATGACAAAGACGGGCCGTACTTTGAAGTCGGACAGACGCTTGATATTCCAGATGATTTTCAAGGTACTATATGTTTTAAGTAAATAACTGTATGATTTATCATCTTTTTATGCCCTCTAAGGGAGGGCATATAGTGATCGCACTGTCCGCCCGTCTGTCCGTCCGTCCGTCTGTCTGTTCGTCTGTCTGTCCGTCACACTTTGCGTTTAGTTTTTTTTAGGTTTTGAATGCTCATAACTTCTATGTCGCTTCAGATGTAACATTCATATTTGGTATGCATGTGTATATGGACAAGGCCTTTCCATACGCACGCAAATTTTGACCCCCTTGACATTGACCTTGAACTTAGAGTCCGCGTTTAGGTTTCGAAAAATGCGTTTAGGTTTCGAAAAATGCTCATAATTTCTATCAAAGCGTTTATTGGGGGCATATGTCATCCTATGGAGACAGCTCTTATATTATATATGAAGTCTGTTTAGGATTCAGCATACACAATAAAACCGTACATGTTTCAACAGTGAGAACTTCAACATGTATAGTCTTCGTATATTTCATAAATATTTATTAGCAATTTTTATTTATAATTTGATGATTACTGAAATACAAATGCAACATTTAAATTTATTTTATGCTTTCCGGTGGTTTATAGAGAAATATCAGTGAAATATAACTGGTATTTCACTGTTTTAAACAGTGAAAAATAACAGTGAAAAATAACGATATTTTTCTTTGTTTTACTGTGAAAAGACGTCATTTTTTCGACGTAATGACGTCATAAATCAAGCGAAATTATTCAGTTAAACTCTTTTGAAATGTCAAAAAAACAAACAGCGAAAAAGGCATAAAATAAAAAGAAAATTTGTTGGATTCGATGGAATATCGATTTTATTTCACTCGTGATCATAAAAAATACATATTTTATATGATCACGAGTGAAATAAAATCGATATTCCATCGAATATTTTTTATGATCACGAGTGAAATAAAATCGATATTCCATCGAATCCAACAAATTTCCTCTTTTAATATGTGATAGCGTTAGGCTATTTCTTTTTGTATTTCATATTGTGTGCTGAGCTCATTGCTTTCTTTCAAAGTTATTTAATTTTTATAGCTCCACTTCTTTAAAGAAGTCAATAAAATATCTGTATCGGCGGACCTTGTGAGCATACTTACGTCTTTTACTTTTCCATTTATATTCAAGGCTGATAAAGTTTAAACTGGAACAACAATCAACAAAGTGATCCATTGTTAATTGTTCCACATTACTAGACGCATTTATTTTTAATATTAATAATGTCCGATGTATTACTTTGTTGAGTGTATTTTCTTCTTAATCAATGTTACTTGGGCTTTGTAAATGTTCAAAGTTACGAAACATTTAAAACGGAATTCAATAAATGTACATTTTACAACACGTACCTTTTCATGTTTGAACCTTATTTTTGTCCGAAGGTTGGTTCGAGGTAGTTCCGCCGGACTTCGGTCGCGGGAATGTGTTCCGATCTATCGAGCAAGTGGCGCAGAGCAGCGGCCGGAAGTTCTTCACGCGCACAAACATCCGGGCTATCAGGGTGCACGCGGAAGAGGAGGCGGCAGACGAGGAGACGCAGTCGTTCAAGGAGCGCAAGATCCCAGCGGGGACCGTGCTCACCGTGAAGGGTACATACTTTTTCGTTCAAAAGTTGTTGTAAATTCATTCAAAATAACGTACTATCGTGAACAAATATTTTTTTTGATCATCTAACTAGTGGCAATCACTGATTACAAGCACTTTTAATAACTTAACAGGGAAAATACTTCGCAGTTCTTCAAAATGACAATCAATTAAATTCAATGCAGGAAAATAAAACCACTGAGATAGCACAACTTTTACCAATATCTGCTCGTTTGTCGAAATCAATAACTTGCATTGGTTTTTATTGATAATTTGGAAAAAAATGCATCATTAAAAAGCGTTTAAACAGGCTATATATGTGTGTCTTGTTCTGAGAAAATTGGGCTTAATGCATGTGCGTAAAGTGTCGTCCCAGATTAGCCTGTGCAGTCCGCACAGGCTAATCAGGGACGACACTTTCCGCTTTTATGGTATTTTTAGTTTCAAGGAAGTCCCTCCTTGCCGAAAATCAAGTTTAGGCGGAAAGTGTCGTCCCTAATTAGCCTGTGCGGACTGCACAGTCTAATCTGGGATGACACTTTACGCACATGCACTATGCCCAGTTTTCTCAGAACGTGGCTCATATATAAATAGCAAGAGTGATTTAGTGGTGGGGCATTATATTTTTCTCCCAGATGTCCTGGGTTTTATCTTTTTGAATGCAAACGCAATTGTTCGTTTTTAGCTCATCTATTTTTTGAAAAAAAATTATGAGCTATTGTCATCACCTTGGCGTCGGCGTCGGCGTCTGCGTCGGCGTCGGCGTCCGGTTAAGTTTTGCGTTTAGGTCCACTTTTCTCAGAAAGTATCAATGCTATTGCATTCAAACTTGGTACACTTACTTACTATCATGAGGGGACTGGGCAGGCAAAGTTAGATAACTCTGGCGTGCATTTTGATTGAATTATGTGCCCTTTTTATACTTAGAAAATTGAAAATTTTGGTTAAGTTTTGCGTTTAGGTCCACTTTTTTCAGAAAGTATCTATGCTATTGCATTCAAACTAGGTACACTTACTTACTATCATGAGGGGACTGGGCAGGCACAGTTAGATAACTCTGGCGTGCATTTTGACAGAATTATGTGCCCTTTTTATACTTAGAAAATTGAAAATTTTGGTTAAGTTTTGTGTTTAAGTTCATTTTATTCCTTAAGTATCAAAGCTATTGCTTTCATACTTGCAACACTTACTAACTATCATAAGGGGACTGTGCAGGCAAAGCAATCTAACTCTGACTGGCATTTTGACAGAATTATGTGCCCTTTTTATGCTTAGAAAATTGAAAATGTTGTTAAGTTTTGTGTTTAGGTCCACTTTATTCCTACAGTATCAAAGCTATTGCTTTCATACTTGCAACACTTATTAACTATCACAAGGGGACTGTGCAGGCAAAGTTATGTAACTCTGACTGGCATTTGGACGGAATTATGGGCCCTTTATACTTAGAAAATTGAAAATTTGGTTAAGTTTTGTGTTTTGGTCCACTTTACCCCTAAATTATCATAGATATTGCTTTCATACTTGGAACACTCGCAAACTATCATAAGGGTACAGTAAAAGGACAAGTTGCATAACTCTGGATGTCATTTTTATGGATTTATGGCCCTTTTTTGACTTAGTAACTTTGAATATATGGTTAAATTTTGTGTTTCGATCCACTTTACTTCTTAAGTATCAAGGCTATTGCTTTCAAACTTCAAATACTTTCATGCTATCATGAGGTTACTGTACCAGGCAAGTTGAATTTTACCTTCACCTTTGAATGACCTTGACTCTCAAGGTCAAATTATTAAATTTTGCTAAAATTGCCATAACTTCTTTATTTATGATTAGATTTGATTGATACTTTGACAAAACTACTCTTACCTGACATACCACAATAGACTCCACCCAAACCATCCCCCGTGCCCCCCCCAAACTCCCCCCCCCCCCCGAATCACCCCCCCCACCCCTATTTTAATTTTTTTATTTTTTTATATTTTTTTATTAGATTATCTCACAAATGACCACCACACCCTCACACTATACTCCCCCACCCCCCCCCCCCAAATTATTTTTTTTAACGGTTAAAAAGCACAACTATTTATTTTGATTATTTTATGTATAAAATACCCTCCAACCATCGCACCCAAGAATCCCCCCATCCCCCCTCCCCCCACCCGAATCCCCCCCCCCTAATTATTTTTTTTTCTTTTTTAAGATCATCTCACAAATTACCACCACACCGTCACACTATACCCCCCCCCCCCCACCTCACCCCCCCCCACAATTTTTTTTTTTTTTTAAGATCATCTCACAAATTACCACAACACACCCTCACACTATACCCCCCCCCCCCCACCTCACCCCCCCCCCCGCAAATTTATTTTTTGAAACGGTTAAAAAAACACAAAGATTTATTTTTATTATTTTATAATTGAACTACTGTCGGAGTGTCCAACCATCGCACCAAAGAATCCCCACCCAACCTCCCCCCCCCCCCCGATTTTGTTTTTTTTTTTTTTGCATTTTTTTCGCATTTTTGGAATAAAATGTAATAAATGTCCACACCCCCACACTATACACCCCTCTTCACTCCACCCCTCCCTCCTTTGTGATTGAAAATGAGAGTCCCTTCACCTTTAAAAAGAAAATAGATGAGCGGTCTGCACCCGCAAGGCGGTGCTCTTGTTTTTAATTTCTATTTAATCATTTTTGACTATTCCAATTATTATAATTGTGTAAGTAAAACATTTGATGCTATTTTGCACAAATACGAAAATGTGTCTCTTTGCATTTTAAATTAATAGTTCTCTGCGAGAAACAGTATGAAACACAAATTACTGAGTATGTCATCAGTGTGTACTTTTCTCGCTATTATCATATATGCAATCGGCAATTTTAATGTACATCAAAATCATTAACAGGTACCTTCGCCGCAAAATGGCAGACAACAGCGCAGACTGGTTTCATAAAACGAAAGAGCAAGGAGTACACTACAGTGGAGATTCCATATCTTAAATGTCTGGATACAGACGACACGGAGGTGCTCGTTCCGCTCTCCACGAGAGGGCGCTTCAGTCTCGTGTATGAGAAAGGAGTGCGAGACTCGAGGACGGTGTACCGGATAAAAGACATTTTAGAGGATTTGCAACTTCCGCTCAAAGTGAGAATGGTTTACGGGAAACCGCCTATGGTGCCGTGTATTTTTAGCGGAATGTTAGCACTAAAGGGAAAGGCCAAAGAAGACACTATCATAGCAAGCACAATTTTAAACAAACGAAACGTGTTGTTCGAACTTCCTGTGGACGCTAATTGTGCAGTAACAACCGCAGTCAACATGGAGCAGTTTGAAAACATGCGGACTTACATTGATGCTCAGTTGTTGTGCAAGAAATACGCGCATTCGTTTGGAACGCTGATTAAACTTTCGCCTGAAATGGATACGAATCAATCGATGATTCAGCACATTCCGACGGAGAAGCGAAAGTCACGTGACGAGAGTCTTAAGACGCTTGACTTAATCACTAACATAAGTGTTACAGACGATGAACCGAATGACTTCATGTTTGAGAGTTCCGACAATGATTCGGTGCAAAGCGCCGAGTTACCGCCCTTGGGTATGGGGCAGATGATGGATATACGGGAGATAACTCTGCCTAAGACCTCTCAGATGATCAGCGATGCATAGTCTACGTTAAAAGCAGCTTTTGTATCAACACGCGTATAATCAAAGATATATCAAAAGTGCATTGTCATGAGTATAGCGTTCTCACTGATCAAAAATTAGTTCACCGACTGCACCCTACATATTGATATTATGTTTTGCTTATTGTGTACTGCATTTCTTACCTCATTACGTTTTCATAATTATACCCCCACAAACGAAGTTTAGGGGGGTATATAGGAGTGAACTTGTCTGTCGGTCGGTCGGTCGGTCGGTCGGTCGGTTGGTCGGTTGGTCGGTCGGTTGGTCGGTCGGTCGGTCGGTCTGTCGGTCTGTCTGTCGGTCCGTATTAAGTGTCCGCTCTCTAATTCAAGTAGTTTTTATCCGATCTTCACCAAACTTCGTCAGAAATTGTATCTACATGATGTCTAGGCCAAGTTCGAACATGGGTCTTGCCAGGTCAAAAACTAGGTCACGGGGTCACTTAGTGCGTTTTAAACATTCAGCATGCTGTCCGCTCTTTAATTCAAGTAGTTTTCATCCGATCTTCACCAAACTTGGCCAGAAGTTGTATCTAGATGATGTCGAGGCCAAGTTCGAACATGGGCCTTGCCGGGTCAAAAACTAGGTCACGGGGTAACTTAGTGCGTTTTTTAACATTCAGCATGGTTTCCTCTCTTATTCAAGTAGTTTTCATCCGATCTTCACCAAACTTGGTCAGAAGTTTTATCTAGATGATCTGAAGGCCAAGTTCGAACATGGGCCATGCCAGATCAAAAACTAGGTCACAGGGTCACTTAGTACGTTTTACACATTGAGCATGGTGTCCGCTCTCTATTTCAAGAAGTTTAAATCCGATCTTCACCACACTTGGTCAGAAGTTGTAACAAGATGATGTGTAGGTCAAGTTCAAACATGGGCCATGCCGGGTCAAAAACTAGGTCACGGGGTCACTTAGTGTGTTTGAAACCTCACCATGTTGTCCGCTCTCTAAATCAAGTAGTTTTTATCCAATCTTCACCAACATTGGTCAGAAGTTGTATCTTATTAATGTCTAGGGCAAGTTTGAATATGGGTCATGCCGGGTCAAAAACAAGGTCACGGGGTCACTTAGTGCGTTTAAAACATAACAATGCTGTCCGCTCTCTAATTCAAGTAGTTTTCATTCAATCTTCACCAAACTTGGTCAGAAGTTGTATCTAGATGATGTCTAGGTCAATTTTGAATATGGGTCATGCCGGGTCAAAAACTAGGTCACGGGGTATCTTAGTGCGTTTTAAACCTCACCATGTTGTCCGCTCTCTAATTCAAGTAGTTTTCATCCAATCCTCACCAAACTTGGTCACACGTTTTATGTAAATGATCTCTAGGACAAGTTTGAACATGGGCCATTCCGGGCCTAAAAATAGGTCACGGGGTCACTTAGTGCGTTATTTTTTACATTCAGCATTGTGTCCGCTCTCTAATTCAAGTAGTTTACATCCGATCTTCACCAAACTTGGTCAGAAGTTTTATGGAGATGATCTTAAGGCCAATTAAGAACATGGGCCTTCTTGGGTCAAAAACTAGGTCAAGGGGTCACTAAGTGCGTTTTAAAAAATAAGCATGGTGTCCGCTTTTTTGTGTGAAGACGACATGCAAAATATTAAGTGTCAATGCGGAATGTGGGGGTATTCGTCACGTCTGTGACAAAGCTTTAGTTTATTTAGTTGTTTTTTCACCCACACGAGCTTTCATCTACATGCGTTGTATTTATACATGTGAGAAAGTACATTAAAAAAAACGTTGACCCATAAAAACATCAAAGCAAGTATCTTTTGCATTTTAATAACATTCACTTGAATCATATGTTAGTTTTTATTGGATGTGGATTCACTGATTGTGGTGCTTTATTTTATATCGAAATAGAAATGTTATGAATTTAATCACTTCTCTATTCTTTAAGGCAGAAGAAGTCGAAATACGTTATGGTGCAAATCAAATATCAAACGAGCATGCATGTTTTTCACTGAATTAGGAATGGCTAAAGAGTACATGTCCATATTAAAGACCCGTAAATACGTTAATCATAGAAAATTAATTTATTATCTGCTATATTTTATTTTCACTTTATGCTATCATCGGAACAATCACGGTTATGCATGAATAATACACGACTTTTGTATAGTGCAATATTGAACGGAGCAAAAATATCTACTTCTTAGTTTTAGTTTTTTGTTTAAACGGTTTATCCTGTGCAGCGCTTGCTCCGTTCAGTACCGGAAGTCGAGTCTCTCCCGCCTGAGGCTTGGTGGGTTTCAGGCTTAAACTTGTCTTCACTTTAATCTCTTTCGCGTATTGGTCTGCGATCCCGCTCCGTAAGTGATTGAGCTCAGCGCGAAGGGAACCAGGTTCTAGTAAGTCCTTACCGTTCGTGGATTGTGCAAATTCTGGAAACGGCAAAACCGGAAGTTCCAGTAACTTGCGGTTACCGTCCAGAGTCTGTGCTATTACTGTCCAGTCTTTAACTATATCCACAACTTTCATCACACCCGTGAAACCACATGGCTTACTCGGCGGATCGCCAATAAGAAGTTTCAACACAAGCGGACGTGTAAACACGCCCATGGCGATCAACTGTTTTAGAGTGTATGCGCACGCGTTTTTATCCGCCTTAGCAGTCTTAGCGTTGGGGTTCCGGTGTTCAACAACATAAAACTCCCCAGTGACGTCGAAGGGAATCAGCAGATCCAAACCCTCGCCGGTGACACAGACGAGGCATCGCAGGAGTTTCCTCTTAACCGTGTTTTTCGTGGTGGTGTACTTCACGTGGTCCTCGAACACGCTATGAAGTGTGAAGACTCCCGGCGGGAATTCCAGGCGCTCGTACATGATGTCCTTCCGGTTGAGCGGATCCAGCAGCGAAAAGCCGGGCACGCGCTTGGCGGACAAGAAAGAGGTCGGCATGACCCGGGCGAGGTTTGAGACGCTGAGGATAGGGACCGTGTCCTCCTCCAGGACTCGAAACCAGCCTGAAATGTACCGACACTGCCTTTAGAATTCGTACATCCGGAATATTGTTCTTTCGCGTAATGAATTCTATAAATACAGTATAACCTCATTTCACTTATTTTAACGCTATCATATCAATCGAAACAGTATGAAATGTCCCACATGTGCAAGCACGCGATCATATTAGTTCTGAGCATTTGAACATTTGTGAAATCTAACTAGTGTCGTATTTCTACATGTATTAACCCACACTTGCTTAAATGATTGTGGTTGTAAAATGATAACCCGTTGACTAAATAAACATTTTAATGAGCCTTTCTTTTTTCTGTATGATGCGTCTTAGTTCTCCACAGTTTTGTGTATTATGATTTTCGCCTTATACAGAATTGCAATTGGTATAACTGCGATCATCTTCAACTTTAGATCACGTTAGTGATTAACTAGAACAATGCGTCATTGACTGAAAATTGCTATACTTTTATTGTATTAGAAGAGGGGATTGTTGTCCAAACCAGAAGTAATTCAAACACATACACACGCACGCGCGCGACCGAATGAACACACGCGAACGAACACATACGTACGCAAGTACACACATCGCTTTTTAACCGTTCTGACCTGGATACTGGACGGGTATGACAATGGTGGCCCCTCCCTCGCGGTACTGCACGCCATCACGTGACGTGCGCACGGCAACCAGACTGGACACGTTCTTAGCAATCACCTTGAAACCCTTCGATTCCTGAAGCATATAATATACAGATGAACCAGTGGTCAGGCTGTTGTACAAAAACGTAAAAAAGTAGTTCAAACGACAACTATTCTGCAGATAACGTAAAAATACTTTGTTTCAAATGACGGAGCTAAACTACGAATATCCAGCAGTCCATATTGTCAGTAATGATAACTTAAGAAGGAATTAGGATTAGTAAAAAAACTATGAAATTATTTCGTTTAAAATACATGTACCTTCTTCTATCAGTATATGGATAATATAATTATGTACTTCTTTTAAATAAGCTACCTTTGATTTACCGTCATAAAAATAAATATTTCATACAAACAACAACCATGGTCAAACAATAAATACAACAGCGTACTATAGATGCATGTAGGAATGAACTAGATCGAACCTTGAACAATAGCAGCGGCTGCTGCAGCAGTGTACCCGCGTCCTTCTTCAATTTGCTGCTGTCGTCGGCGGCGTTCATCTTCACCACGACCGGAAGTGTGGATTCCTTGAGGAGCGCCTCTAGATTGAGCGATTTTTCGGACCACAGCAGGGCACTGGAGGGCCGGGGGACGCTCACCGGGTGAAACTCGCCGCTCGCCATAAGTTTCCGGTTCCGGGGAAAAAACACAAGTTTAAGAGTTGTATCTCACAATATGACGTTACAGTTTTAATACGTCCTAAACATAGTTTTAAACACATGCACACGTGCGTGTTGTATTATAACGCAAGCCTCAGCTCATCCGTTCACAACAGTATAGAAACCATTTTGCTCAACACGATAACAGGTTTTTGTAAGAAGAACATTTAATCACAAGTTTCACCATTTTTAAAATTGCAAATATGAGTATTTGTTATACCATTAACCCGCTGAAGTTTCTACACTTTACTTGCTTACCCACAATCCAGTCTTAGGTTTCATTCAAACATCACTAGATCTATACGCGTTTTCATTCAATTACGAACGATATTTGAAATTGATTTTCTCCATCTATTCAATTCGTCTATAAATTCACTGGCAAACGCTTTCAATGTTTCATATAATGGTAACTTAAAATCTGAATAAACTGCGCATAAAGTTTTGATTGATGTTATGATGAAGTCCAAAATTTACCGCTCGAGTAGATTTGTCAACAGCAGTCGGTGAAACGGTGAATGGTAATACAGATATTCATAAATATCACTACGATCCCCAAAAATGCGCTTACATTAAATCATGTACAGGTGTATTGTATCCTTTCTCCAATTTGCATTTGTCTGTTTGTGTTTGGATACTAGTTATACAAAAATCCGGATCGTTCATGTTATTCTTGCGCAGTGCTCGTTTATCTTTGTGATGGAAAAATAACAACAGCGAATGATCGTTTTCACACTACTCGTTGAATTATATCTAGTTATGAACCTCAGCACAGAAAAATATTTGTTTTCATTTACATTTCAAACTATTGTTCAGATAACGCCATAATACACTTTGTAGTGTTGTCTATAGGCTAATAAGTTTTTCTCTATCGTTCTGAATGGGAATATACTTGGCCATTAGACAACGGTACACCGTACGTAAGTTCTCCAACAAATTAAACTGAATTTTCCTATTGTCCAAAATCCTCAATTAAAAAAGTGAGCACTTTGAGTAGTCAAAGTGCCCCAAGTTATTTTAGTTATTGCAGTATTTTATACAACAATATATTATGTCAGTTTGTTCTGAAATCAAAAGGCTGATAATGGATCTGCAGTTTATATATCAGTCTTACTACCAATTTTTAAGCTTCTTTCTCGGAATTTGACCAATAAACTTCTTAATACGTTATGAAATACATACGAACCGTTTCAATGCGGATAAATGCATGCGGAAGTCCACTCTGGATCAGCAGACGATTTATTTCATAAATCAATTTCTGGGTTAATAGTCGCCATCTTTCGAACTACTTTCAAAAGTACAAAAACAACAATAACAGTAGAAGACAATTTTAATTGCGAAAAGTTGAACAATTGAGTACATATGTCACGGTTGTTGAGTGGAATAGTGTTATTTTCAACTGTGTACGAAGCATGTGAACTGGTAGTGGCATAACCAAATTGTTGGTGGAAATGGAATTTAGAAATAGCTAATAATAATCTAATAATTCATCATTTTTCATGTCATGATCGTGTAGAATTATCATCAGCATCATTTCTGTGGAACATTGCAATATTCAAAATACAAGTGTTTCATAGCTATGGTGCTTTTGACATAGTTCACTAACCATCAAGACTGAAATGATTCATGCACACAGGTAAAGTAAATAATTGAATTTGTGCAGAATGTTTATTTTTTACAAATTATTATTTAATTTAACCAATTTATTTTAGTTAGATTGCACTGAAACTCAAAGTCTAAAGCTTAGTAAGACACTTAAGCCAGTTTTCTGAGAAGAAACAATACTTGTTCATAGTATAGCAGGCTCATGCGGCCTCTGGTTTATTTATTTGGCCTCGGCCTTTAACCTGGGTCGCTTTGATTTCAGGTGTTTAGCCCCCATATCAACAAGGCTTTCTAGACCCTATATGTACTTATTCATATTGTTTAAAGATTTTGAGAACCCTCGCTCAGTGCCAGTGGGGATAAAACAGGGACCTTCTTATAGCTAGATGAATGCATCAAATATGCCAGCAACACTTTATAATCAATAACTTTATAATTGATGATTCTGTTCTTTTAACTACATTACTTATTTACCAAAACAATGTGAAACACATTTTTATGCTCCCAAAGGAGGGCATATAGTGATCGCACTGTCCGTCTGTCTATCCGTCACACTTTGCATTTAGGTTTCGAAAAAATGCTCATAACTTCTATGTCGCTTCAGATGTAACATTCATATTTGGTATGCATGTGTATATGGACAAGGCCTTCCCATACACACACAAATTTTGACCCCTTTGACCTTGAACTTAGGGTCGGCGTTTAGGTTTTGAAAAATGCTCATAACTTCTATCAAAGCGTTTATCGGGGGCGTATGTCATCCTACGGAGACAGCTCTTGTTTTTGCTACTGTCCTCTGCACAAACCATGATATATCTGCATATATGCATCCAATCAAATCAGTAAAACTATTTGTCACTTAATTACAGTAACCTTATTGCATGTTAACTTTTCAACAATATATATATATACAGGGATCATATTTTTTTCGGTTTTGTCGGTCCTAGACCGATTGGGGTCATGAAAGACCGATTGAAAATCCCAAACAGTCGGTCCGATTCTGTTTGTTCAACGTTGCTATTAAAATTCCCATGTCATGAAATCGATTACACAGTGTACATGCTTACACACCCTAATGACATTCTTATCTCGATTATGTCTGATAAACCATTCGCTGCAGTCTCTAAACCGGTCAGGACCGGTTTATTGCACGTCAGACCAAGAATCAAAAACTTGTGAACAGCGGATTAAAGACGCATCCGAAAAGACGCGTCTGAATGCACGCGCTGTAATTAAACAAAACATGCCGATACATTTTCCACCAGCGTAATAATCCGGTAATATAATTATGAATGAAAGTCGCGGATCTGATCGACAGAACAGCCGAAAGTTATTTTTATGGGCGGAACTTCACATAAAATAGTACACAAGAAAAATAATATACATTGAATAAATCTTTAGTAAAACCGTGTTAGAATCGAAATAATTTGTGTACTTTATACTTTGTTGTTGAATAACTCACGACCGGAAAATTAGATGCGTGGTTTCAAATGCTTCGCTCTCGTGATTAAATCCCTACGCATCTAAACTATCGGCCGTGGGTTATTTGACAACAAATAATTTATTAAATTTTTGTTTTTTTGTTGTCAGTAGCCAATCTCGCACAGACATTTGTTTGGTTCAGTGCATGTTTGTAAGCTATTATCGAGTCGACAACAACTTAAAACATCGGTATAGACTTACTCAGATTAATAATATTGACAACGATGAAAAAAGTCTGATAAAACAGCACACGAAACAACAATGAAATACCAAATGATACAACCAGTTGAGAAAACTCGTTCTGTTTAAAAAAAATGCCTAATGGAATTTTACTTGTACATATATTATACAACCGTCATGAATGGCAAAATCAATGGTATATATTTTAACGTAATTTGTCATGATTTCGGATATACATTTTCGGATACGTTTCCCCATTTATATCCGGACCGATTGATGTTGCGGGAAAATATGATCCCTGTATATATATATATATATATATATATATATATATATATATATATATATATATATATATATATATATATATATATATATATATATATATATATATATATATAATTATATAATTATATATAACAGATCTTGAAAAAAACACACATCAAACTTCAAATTGTTTTAGTAAATTATAGGCTTTAATTGGTATTGTGACATTGACAACACTCATGCATGCGACTATACAATTATACAACTATGGAACACATTATTTATGAGAAATTCCAATACATCAACATAACGTCTCAGATTTAAGGCAGATAATCTAGTGCTTTTTTGCTGCCATTTTTACTATTACACATTTTTTCATTTTATGTTATATTATGCATTGATCTTGTTTCTAAATTAACCAAGCAATCATGTTAAACTTTTGAAGAAAGATGTTGTCTGATAAATATTGAAAATATAATCACTACAACGTGAACAAAATTCAGTTGAATACTGTGACCAACGGAGATTTGCCAAAGAGCAATTCAGATCATGATTTAAATTAAATACAAGTAATATGAAAGTCTGCCTATTGGATCCCAGTTATGACTTATTTGTCAAATCTGCACATTAATTTGCCCTTGGCCATGTAGAATTGGGGACTAAATACCATCAAGTCATGTAAAAAGGAGCAGGGTATAGCACGCTGCTATTGATCTCTTGAGCTTTCACATGAATTTTACGGGTAATTTTCATACAACAAATGATATTATATAGTGTAATGATAAAGCATTATGAGCACAAATTATATCTCTTACTAGTGGTGCAAAAATCAATTAAGTGTCACATTTCAAAAGAAAATTTATATAAAAAGGTATTATTAATTGTTAAAACGTTATAAAAGGTTATTTCAATTCACTAAAGAATTTAATTACAAGAACAAGTGCATTTTATGTCCATTACAATACATGTAACAGTATTGGCATTGTATTTATCTGCATTTGATGTGCATTTAATGCACTTAAAAATGCAGACCAGACACACTTCTAACAGAAACAAATGTATTTTTTTCTGCATTTTTCCAGCATTAATACTCTTCAAGTGTATTTTTTATCATCCCAAATACACTTTACCAGGAAAAAGGTATGTTTAAATGCATTTTTAGTTTGTTTTAAGTATATTTTCAAATGCATTAAGACACTCTTTTGCAAAAAATGTTGAACAAAAACTTGAAAATATTTAATATACTAAAGTGAAGTAATAATTAAAGTTTTGTATGAGCATCAAAAACATTGTCAAATTCATACCAGTGCCTATTTAGTAGCAGTAGGCCTTATATGGTCTACTTGTGGTAGAAATAATGCATTTTGTATAATACAACATATATAAATGAAAAAATATAGCTGCCCATACAGTTCAATACAATGTTCAATTAACTACACTATGCAAAGTTGAAATATGACATCAAGCTTGGAATAATCTTTTCAATAATGTATAATATGCTGTTCTAATTTATAAGTGAAATAGACACTTGCATATAAAAACTGATTTTACATCAAAACTTAATGTTTAATTTGATATTTAGCTCCACTGGCCAAAGGTCCTGTGTCCATCGTGCGTCCGTGCATTAACTTTTCCTTTTAACATAAACTACTGGTCCAATTCTGATGAAATTTCTTAGGAATGTTCCTGGGGTGAACCTCTTTCAAATTTGTTCAAATTATGCCCCTGGGGTCAAATTTGACTCTGCCCCGGGGGTCACAAAATTTGCTTATATAAGGCCTATTTTGTGAAAACTTTCAAAATCTCCCGTCCATAACCATCGGGCTATCAAATTTGGTATGTAGAGACATCTAATAGTCCTCTACCAAATTTGTTCAAATTATGCCCCTGGGGTCAAATTTGACCCTGCCCCGGGAGTCACAAAATTGAACATATGCTTACATAGGGTATATTTTGTGAAAACTTTACAAATCTTCTCGTCCATAACCATTGGGCCTAGGGCTACCAAATTATGCCCCTGGGATTAAGTTTGACCCTGCCCCGAGGGTCACAAAATTGAACATATGCTTATATAAGGCCTATTTTGTGAAAACTTCAAAAATCTTCTTGTCCATAACCATCCGGCCTAGGGCTATCAAATTTGGTATATAGTGACATCTAATAGTCCTCTACCAAATTTGTTCAAATTTAATCCCTAGGGTCAAATTTGACCCTGCCCGGTCACAAAATTGAACATATGTTTATATAATGCCTATTTTGTGAAAACCATAACCATTAGGCCTAGGGCTACACAATTTGGTATGTAGTGACATTGTATAGTCCTCTACTTAGTTTGTTCAAATTATGCCCCAGGGATCAAATTTGACCCTGCCCCGGGGGCCACAAAATCAATAATATGCTTATATAGTGCCTATTTTGTGAAAATTTTAAAACTCTTCTTGTCCTTAACCATAAGGCATAGGGCTACCAAATTTGGTATGTAGTGACATGTAATAGTTCTCTACCAAGTTTGTTCAAATTATGCCCCTTGGGTCAAATTTGACCCTGCCCGGGGTCACAAAACTGAACATACGCTTATATGGGGCCTATTTTGTAAAAACTTTAAAAATCTTGTTGTCCATAACCATTGGGCCTAGGGCTACCAAATTTGGTATGTAGTGACATCTAATAAACCTCTACCAAATTTGTTCAAATAATGCCTCTGGGGTCAACTTTGACCCTGCCCCAGGAGGTCACAAAACTGAATAAACGCTAATAAAGCGCCTTTTTTGTGAAATCTTTAAAAATCTTCTTGTCGAAAACCATTCGGACTATGGCTACCAAATTTGGTATGCAATAACATCGTATAGTCCTCTACCAAGTTTGTTCAAATTATGCCCTTTGGGTCAAATTTGATCCTGACCCGCGGGTCACAAAATTGAACATTATATACGCGTATATCTTGCTTATTTTGTGAAAACTTTAAAAATATTCTTGTCCTTAACTCTAGGACCTAGGGCTACCACATTTTGTATGAAGTGAGATATAGTAGTCCTCTACAAAGTTTGCTCAAATTATGCCCCTTGGGTTAAATTTGACCCAGCCCAGAAGGTCACAAAAGTGTACATGTGCTTAAATAGGGCCTATATTTAAGTATTTGCACATGCAGAGAAATTTGTTTCAGCCTTTTTTTTCAGCAGTGGAGCGATACAGGGCCATCATGGCCCTCTTGTTTAAATACTCAAAAAAGGAAACTGTGTTCATGCTTGCATGAACACAGTTTATAAATGCTGTCAGAATAATAAAATATGCAATTACTATAAATACAAATGCCAGGGAAAAGTGCTTTTTGTACTAAAAAATTCGAATGAATATTACAATAATACATTCTGAATACTTTGGTATGTAATTAACAGTTTTGTCTGAGAAAATTACTAAATTTTATATATTTATTCAAATTCACATAAATCATATTTAAAAAAACACATAATTACTTCAAATCCTTTCACACAATACTGAAAAAATGCACAGTTTCTGATTGTTATTGATTCTTTATTAATTTATACATGTACCATTTTTTAATCTTGATGCATCCTCAATTGTATTATGCACATCTTAATCTGTTTTAACAATTATAATATAAAGATTAAAGCTGACTCAGTAAAATAATAATCCATGATTTCTGCAGTACTTGCAGACAAACTAGGAATACTGCTGTAATTTTATCTATCTATCTAATGGGATAATAATTTGGCTTCAATAGAAAAAAATCAAAGCATACACATGTATATAATGTGTATGTATATATATATATATATATATATATATATATATATATATATATATATATATATATATATATATATATATATATATATATATATATATATATATATATATATATATAATAAAAGTAAAAACACGTGTCTGGGATTTTAAATATATATTGATTTAGCCAACGCGTTTCGCATAGCTCATCAGGGCATATATATATATATATATTAGTTAAACTTAAATTGATTGACCATCGATAAAAAGATATAATAATATATGTATATATATATAAATATACTTGTAAAACTAAAAATTAAATATGTATGTTTCTATTACATCATTTATGACTTTTATTTTCAGACAAAGTAGAGTGAAGCTTAAAACAGTATCCAATTGTTACAGTCAATTTTGGGAAAATCAACCTTATATTTATTTTCTGTGTTGGTCAATGTCATAATTGGTATAAAATGTATATTGAACTAGAAGTTTTCTTTATTTTAAATGATTACATTTGCTTGGTCAGCCATAATTGTCACAATCAAGTGGTCTTTTTACACTGTAGTTTTCTCACTGACTATGGGTTTGTTCTGAGAATGAGCCACACAAAGTATCGTTGGGGAGATGAGTTGTCAATTTTATGTTTATCAGTCTTTCATAATCCAGTATACCTGTAAAAAGTGAATTTGTAACTAATAATCACACAATATACACAATTAAAATTGTATGCATTTAGATTTATTTAGTACTGCACATTAATCATTTTCCAAAAATATGTAGCAACATTATATTATATAATGCTGCAATACTAAAGTAATTTACTAATTAAAGGTCGCTGATGTGTAATGGATGTGGTGTCCACCTAATGATCTGGAGGTCACTGGTTTGATCCCCAGTGTGGGAGCATTCTTAAGAAATCTCCAAGAGACACCCAAGTACTGGTTCTAGGCCCATGAAACGAACTCAAGAGCATTTCACATACATGTATGTAGTTAGTACTTTAAATTTAATCGAACTAAAAATTGGATAAAAATTAAAAACTGAAACCCTTATTAATACATTTTATTTTGAATCAAGCAAATGTGGAAATTCATTAAAAATAATGAGAAAAATTTAAAAATTCTACTTTAAAGTAATCATGATAATTTAGATTATTTTCAGAATATTTAATGATGATAATGATACAATTATATATTACCTAAATGATAAAAATAAAACATGTAATGTTAATTTATGAAAAAACGTTTTAATTTTATCAATATCATGGTAATTACAACTAGATACAGGCAATTAGATCAGAAACGTGCATTAATTATATTAATGATCAACCCAGACATTTGTAGTGATTTATGGTCACTATTTTGATTAACGTTCTATACATGACCTGTCATAAAAGGTATTTTTTAGCCAGTACTACAATCGGCAATGATAGTCTGTATTGCATACATATTCCACCGTCTATTATCGATTCGCTTCCTCAAACTGAACAAATATTTAATGTTAACATCGCGAAACGTAATGCATCCAGTTTCACTTTCAGTTTGGTTGGTTTTGTAAACACCGTAATTTCATCTTAAAAACTGGATGATAGGGTGATTAAATAATAATGGAAAAGTAAATCACTTGGATAATAGGTCAAAATGCAACACAAATGAACGTTAATAGTGCTCTTAATATCAAAGTTTCGGTAAACAGTTTGGCGCTAGTTCAACGCGCATCGTATACAGCCTCATAACAATAGACTGACAACCTTTTGGGTAGTAAAGTAGTAATACAAGGCAATATAGCGACTGTTAGTCACGAGGCATATCTTACGGAGGAATCCGAGATAGCCGATATATCACGATTGGCGGAAGTCTGCAAGCACGTGTTATGAACGCATTTCTCTGATCAAAATTTTTCGAAAGAAACCAACCGTGTTGTAATTAGCCTACACGGACATAAAAACAGTTACACAAGCAAATACGTCTTTTATTTTCAAGATTCAAGATTTCAAGAGAAACTGGTTACATGTTATTGTGCATTTCTTTTATTTTATTGTATATATCACGCCATGCTCATTTATATGTGTCATTTATATGTGTCTGAATAGTTCAACGATTTTGTTCTCTGCTAAGAATGAGATAATAAGCCAATATTGTACGCAAACATAAATACTATCTTAATGTTTCAGCGTTCAAAATCGAATATTTGAATAAAATCCGTATTTTCTGACGTAACAAACAGGCGAGTCTTGTCCTGATTGTAGCATATCGCTTGTGGTGCAGCAAGGCCGTCTGGTTCCGCTAGAAGCAGCTCCGCCTCGTCACCACCGGAACCGGAAATGGTATAAATTTGGTCCACGTCCTTACAGCAGACGACAATATTACCGAAGCGATCTGACGTCACACCGCGCGTGTGCAAACTCTGAAAGAAGCATTTTATGATTTAAACAATTTTATTTAAAAGTTTTTGATGTTTGATAGCCTTGGTACACCAGACTGGTGTCCCTACATTGACCAAATCAATCATGTTTTGGCAACGGAAATAGACACTTCGTAATTTTTTTTTAAAATATGGTCAGCCTATGCGACTGGACCCTTAAATATATGGGATATTTTTGCGGCGTTTCCAGCGTCCTTAGCGTTTAACTGTCCAAAGCAGTTGCCGTTAGATCGAAACCTCATTGGCGTTTGGACGCCGACTTCATGCATTCTCACGACAACTACACGGCGTCAATTGTGATCTTATAGCGTCCTGGTATCGCCTTGAGAACGAAGAAAGAACGCCGGTCCGGTGTGGCGCATTTATCACAAACGGGGCAATGGCGAGTCTCTCATAAATAAAAAGGTAAAGGTAAAGGTCTTTTTCATTCAAGTGTCACCCTTATTGAAAGGGCCAGCCAATTTGACTTATGAGACACTTTTTGCGTGTATACCATGTACCTCCAAACTCCTATCACTATACCAGGCGCCAGGCGGATAGAAGTCGGTAACCATTCATTTTTAACTAGCTCGCGACTCACGAACCGACCATATCGGAACAAGTCCCATGACAAACATCCATCCTTCGACAAACGCTCCCCATGGGACTCGAACCTTCGACCTCCCGATCCCGAGGCGGACGCATAATCCACTAGGCCACGGCGAGCGGTATCATAGGCGCTCGATGTTTTTTTTAGTTACCCGTTGTTTATTATAATGCATACACATACTATTTGTCAATATCTATTTTTTAAGAAGACGTTTTGTCGGAAGATTTTTATTAATTTAGTATGTGTATGCATTATAATAAACAACGGGTAACTAAAAACAACACAAAAAACATTGACATCGAGCGCCTATGACCGGTTTATGAGACTACCTATCTTTTTGTGTTATACTACAGTTTGTCGCGTGATTTCTGGATTGTTGAAACAGTTATATGAAAATATATTCATTCTTTGTTTTTGAACATTGACACCGACAAAATTTACCTTTAACAAGTTATATTCCCTTACAACAACATCAGATCTCTGTGGGTCGTGGTACTCGTCGAAAAATAGCATCTCGTCCGTCTCGTTTCCTTCTGTGTATGACGTCACAGATGCAATCAAAATGCGAGGAATGCCTTCATCCGGAAACTGAATGTCCGAAAAGAAATTGCATTTCGTATTAATTTGGAACACAATTGACGATTCGATGTCAATCCCTCTAATTAAGGACCGACCGGATGCTGAGCAATTAACCACGAACAGACCATCGTGGTGCCTCACGCCCCAACACGTACCTGTTCCTGTTGACAGTGTCTTAACAATTTCCATTTCCGGTCGTATCTGAACAATGTTAATGGCTCCTTTCAAAGGACAGGTGACGGCTAGTGCATTGGGTCCGATACTTGTCAAATCAAACACGCCGCCCGATATGGACAGCCGTCCAATAAGCTTTATCTGCGAATCGAACAATTTGACCCTCGCGTTATTACTGTCCGCAAGGGCTAGCGCACCAGAGGACATGACGTCACATCCGGTAATGTTGGACACATTTTCGTCTTCTTTCAATCGAATGTTGTATTTCGTTTCACCATTCTTCTCAATTCCAATTTCAAACAATTGATCAGCATTTCTCTTTATTTCGTCAAATTCCTTATTCAAATTCAGTTTGAACCTAGAGGCCATAAGATTTCGTGGCTCTTTTTTCTTCCTTATCTCCTCAATGTGATTTTCCGCTCGTTTGATCTTAATAAACCTGTATATGTCCTCGTGGCTATTGTCAGTCATGATTTCTTTAAGAAAATATATTTCAGCCCTGAGACTCTCGCACGCTTGCCTGGCTTTCCTTCTCTTCGCCTCAATGTCTCTCTTGCATTTGTCGAAAGTAATTTCCAGTCTTCTTATCGCTCTCACCTCCATGAGGTTTATCCAGTTCAGAATATCGCGTTTCTGTTCCTTCAAATCGTGAAGAAATATATCTTTAGATTTCCGTAACTGCTTCAAATCACCTTGCAGTTTTCTATCGTATTCTTTAAAATCTCTGACCTGTGCTTCTATATCTCTGAACGGAGCTTTAAGAGCATCCCCACGTTCGATTAAACTTGGTAAAAAATTCACGTTTGTTGAACACAGCCTGTGATTCACAAATTTGCAAACATCACAACAAAGTTGTTTATGAAACTGACAAAAATGTTTAATTGGCATGGTATGTTCTGAACACAGTTCTGAAAAATTAAAAACCTGTTCTCTTTTCACAGGTTCGTCATCCAATACAATTTCAGTGAGTTGTGCATTGTTTTCTTCGTGGTCACTTTCAAACTTATTTGCTTTTGTAAGACCCATTGACAACTCTTTTAAAACTTGCAATCTTTGTCTTTCGTATTCTAATATAGACTCAACACTTTCCTTGAGAATTCCTGCTTCTTGAGTTTCATTCACTTTTGTCGTCGATTGATTGCCGTCTCGCTCAGATACACTTTTGTCGTTTGAGATTGTTTCATCAAGAAGTACGTGGTCACGATTAAGGATCACGTGGTTTTCCGTTATGACCAACTTCCGGTGGGTACGTAGACATGTGACACAGACGAATGCGCGACAGGTTTTACAATAGACGCTGGCGGGTTTGCATACCAAGTCCTTCTCCTCTGGGTCGTCTGTCGGCGAGACCCCTCCACGCGGGTCCCTCTCCGATTCAGGACACAGGCCACATTTGGCGGTCTGAAGGTTAAATTTCACTCTCTTCATGGTTATGATTACTTATTTTTACACCAGTGTGCTTAGTTTCACCGTAAATTAACGGATCATATTCACTAGATTCACTTTCACTTGAATCAGATTCACACTCATTAGATTAACATTAACTTGAATCGTAGACACTAAATTAACATTCACTCGCTAGAGTGGTTCGGTAATTAATTTTAGAGAGATCATAAAAAGATCACATTCACTCTGATGTGAAATTCAACATTCACTCCACAGTGCCTTATTCACATTCAGGTTCGCTCGACGGTAAACACACCATTCGAAAGATGTTCGGTAATATTTTTTATATATAAATCTGTAAAATTAACCATTTACATTGATATAACATGTTTGTTGTTTTCTGTTTCAAACAATTAACAATTATAATTAAACGCATTTCGAGTCCTCCTATTGTTGTATCAAACAATGGGAAGTGATTCATAACAATGAATAGGTTAAGTCACGGTTAACTTCGTTCAACAGTGTTCAGTTACACTTTCCGTTCGTTTTGTTAAACGGAGTCAATTACGTAATTAAGAGTCAATATACCGTATTGTAGACTTAAGCGAATATAATAATATTTTTTTATATTTTTTTTTTATTCAATATAATACATACAATGTATACATGTATATGATCATACAACATAGTGATTGTACAAAGCAATAACGTTCAGACATGTTATACAAGATATGCTAATATATATTTTTTTAAATTGAAAAGAAAAGAACAACAGAAGAATAGTTATGAAAAATGATGAGTTGTTTAAAGTCGGAAGAAAGCATACTGGACTTGTGTGTTTTGTTGTATATTCACAATGATCTTATAAGATTGAAAATAAAATAAAATATGCAAAACTATTTTAGAAAGATAAACTAACATTATAGTGAAATGTTTATAAGTGGACAAACATTATGAGAATTTAATCCGATTCCATTTTTGTTCAAAGATTTGTAATGTGTCATTACTGAGGGCTATTTCTTTCTCAATCTGGATTTTTAGTTTAAGTCTATGGACAAAACAATTAAAATTTGGTACTTGTTTTTGTACTTCATGTTAAAGATAAAATATTTCATCAATATAAGAATAAAATTCACAATATTATTACAGTCTATTGATTTCAATGAGTAAATTCCGAAACTTACCTTTAAGAAAGATAGTTAAACGTTTAGTTGCTGTTGTTCAAGAAAAGATACTAATTGATTCCAAATAGGCTGGATGTGCTTGCACTTCCAAAAAAGATGTTCTATAGTTTCGATGTTTTCACCGCAGAAGTCACACAGATTTGAGTTAGATAATTTGCATTTAAAGAGATATTTATTTGTAGCTATAATTCTATGGATGTATATATATTGAAAATTTCTCAGTGTTCTTTCAATAGTTGCTTTATATGGCATGGTAAATACAAGTATGTGTTTCCAATTAAGGTCATGTTCTCCGAAAAGAACTTGCCACTTATTTTGGGTTTTGGAGTTTTCTGTAGGGTTTTTAATTTGCAGTGTGTAAAATATTTTATTCGTTTTGTTTTTTCTTCCAAGTATGTTTTCTACGAATGTTCTTTGAGTACACGGTGTATTATTTGTATTGATTTCAGATTTAATATGTATGGTTATGCTTTTGATTAGTGTGTAGTACTTCAGAAAATTATTTGAAGGTATTCCGTATATGTAGCATATATCATCAAAAGAGTAGAAATCCTTAATTCTGTAGTCATATAATTGGTCGACATATTTAATGCTTCGTTCAAACCAATCTTTATAGAAAAACGTCTTATTGTTTGAAGTTATGTCTTTATTGTTCCATAAAATAGTTTTACTGCTGGTTTGGGTTTCTATGTTATGAGTGACATCACTCCATGCTGATAGAACATCAGACAGAAATATGTTTTCGTTTGCAATTTCATGTAAGATAGTATTGCTGATATTACATTCAAAGAGTAAGGAGTCACCATATTTTTTTTAGGATTTTCTGGTAGAATAATTTCCATTTACTCGTTTTGGTATTATCTAGGTATCTTTTAACCCAGCTGCATTTGATTGCATTCAAGAATGAGTCAATGTTCGTTAATTGGATACCCCCATTTTCTACAGATTGAATTAACTGAGTTCGTTTTATTTTATCAGGCTTACCGTCCCATATGAAATTAAATATGGCTGATTTTATATCGTTAATAACATCATTTGGTGCATTTGGGAGAACTGTTAATACATAAATTAGTTTAGGAAGTGCAAACGTTTTCAATACTGTGTTTTTTCCGATTAGTGTAAGTTTACGGTGAGGCCATGATTTTAAGCAGTTTTTAACATTCTGTAATTTAGGTAGTATGTTTTTAAGAACTGTATCCTTTTTATTATTTGCGAAAGTAATTCATAACGTTGTGGCTTCATCGGATGTCCAATTAAATTTCATTCCTTTTTTATATAGGAAATTACTTTGTTTTAATTTACCTACTCGTAGCACAGTACATTTACTTTTGTTTAGTTTAAGACCCGATGTCATTCCGTAAAGGGTTAGTGACTCTATTAGGTTATGGAAAGAATCGTAATTGTCATTTAAAAAATAAGTTGCATCGTCAGAAAATAGGGACTGTTTGATATCTTCATCAGGTTCTAGTGATATGCCTTTTATGTGTTTATTTGATTGGATGTGATGTGATAGATACTCGATGCAAATAATAAATAGCGATGATGAGAGTGGACATCCTTGTCAAATCCCTCGTTCGATGTTAAAACTGTTTGAAAAGAAGCCATTGTTAATGATTATACTGTTAATATCGGTATAGAATAGTTCAACCCATTGAATGAGACTTTCACCAAAGTTCATATTTTCTAAGCAAAAGAACATAAATGAATGATCAAGCGAATCGAATGCCTTTTCAAAGTATGCAAAGAATATTAGACCAGGATTGTTTGAATTGTTGAAATAGTTTATGCATTCTTGGATAAGACGAACGTTTTCACCAATGTAACGCCAAATATAATTATTGCTTATATGTAGCAGGCTTCGGTATGAGGAGAACTTAAACTGCCATGCTTTATGTGCTAGCTTTTTATAGCGACGCGGTAGAGTGTCTGCCTGATTTGAAACCGGGAGGTCCCGGGTTCGATCCCCAAGGAGGTCGAGGATTTTTCTGATCGGGTTATATATATATATATACAATGGTCAATTGGAATCTAGATTTACTATCCTTAATGCAAACTTCCCTTAACATCATACAATGCAAATAGTAAGAATACGATACATGTTTTAATAACGGACACTATGTCCCCATAAACTTGACTTTTGACCTTTAATGATGAACTTGACCTTTCACAACTCCATGTGAAACACATGCATGCCAAATATCAAGTTGCTATCTTCAATATTGCATAAGTGTACATTAAATGAGAGATGTTGACCTATATCTTTGACCTTGAAGGATGACCTTGACTTCTCTCCACACAAAATGTGCAGCTTCATGAGATACACATGCATGCCAAATATGAAGCTGCTATCTTCAATATTACAAAAGTTATGGCAAATGTTAAAGTTTGCACATACAAACAAACAAGCAGTCCCCCACTATAGTGGTGGGGGACATACAAATAGTACATCAAAGATAAATACCATACAAATCCATCTGTATTTAAATGTTTAGAACTTATGAAATCGTGTAAAAGAGAAGATCGGCGTTTATGCGTAATTTTCTCGACAGTTCATACACCGATGAAATGCAGAAAAATGCAATTCAATTCTTAAAACAGGTCAACACATCGACACAGTTATCTTCATTTAAATTAAAGAGTTTTATAATAACATTTGTAGTATTTTAATTTATCCCCGCATCTTAAAAATGATCTACTTTTGATGAACGTTTGAACAGTAATTACAATTGATCTACCGGTACTTCATGTAAGATTATTTATATAAAATGTGAAGTTCAAGTTCAGGGAATTTCTATCAATATGCTCATAGTTTGTCCGTGTGTTGTTCAGTTCATTTTATAAACGTCATAGCTGGCCGTGAACCGGACAACCTGACAAAAATAGTAAGACCATCATCTAATCAAAAGTTCAAGAGCTCTATAAATAATCATACCAAACTATAATTATATACCACGGCTAGTATGATGGACTCAACATCATGCCCGGATTTGAAATGGAGCTACATTAAACTTACAAAAAGTAATAATTAATTATTTGAACTTATAAAAATATGATAGTATTGGTTCTTATTGTATTATGTCATATTAAAAAGTATTCAACAATCGATATAGTTCTTTAAATTGTCGTTTGTTTTCAAAAATAAGACATGTTTGTGCATGCGTTCGTACGCATGCATGCGTTCGCGTGCATAGGTCTTAAGGTTTGTACTTCCATCCCACTCCCTTACCAACACGTCACAATCATGTCATCACGCTCGTAGACAGGACCGTTGCTATTATCGATGAGTAACGGTAACCTTTCACTCTGCGCTTGATATGCGATAATGGTATACGGATAACGTTATCAAGTACCGTATTCATAATATGGGGACACTGATCGGACAGTATCAGGCGGTGTAACAATAAACGGACAAATAAACAGTTATAAATATTTAAATTCATTCACATAAAGAACACTCGCATACGGAAGTTACAGTTACTGACGTTAACACACTTATCTGCAAGCGAGTGGCGTCTGCCTGCCTGTCAAAGTATATGGGATGCCATCTTGGGATGGTTTATTGTACAAAGTAAGCGCACCGGAAGTTCTGCAAGCGTTAACGGCGCGACCGGATATCGTCATAGAGATCGAGATGAGCAGCTTTTCGGGGAACATCGAGCAGTGCGAGCGGCTCGAAATACTCCTTATAGGCGAGAAACTAAGGTAAGGTTCACACCCTTGCACTTGGACACTGGCCGTATGTGGGTTATACCCTTACCCATCAAAACGGTTATTTCTATCATCGTTAACAGTAACTATTTTTATTTGAACTACATTCTTAGTCGTTCAAATGTCTTTGTGAAGGTTTGTGTAAACTATGTGAGTGAGATCTAAATTAAAGTGTGTTTGTTCATTTCAGGTCTTAAATATCTCTCAAAAAGCACGTCGATATCAGTCAGTCAAGCATATGGGAATTTACTCCCCCCCCCCATAATGTAAAGAATATAGAAAGAATATGTCATTTCTGTCCATGTATATTAGGTCAATATTCAACAGATCAGGGCATTTCAGGGAGTATAGAGAATATACCGGTATGCCACATTTTGGTCTCAAACCATGTGTTTCCTGTAATAGTATCAGCTCTCAGAAACGAAACCAATACGGACCCCCATACGACTCTCATTGCGAATATAAAGGTCATATGTATATGTTTTATTTGTCATTATGCGGATGCTTTAGAAAATTACAAAATCATAATCGCAGCGTATGGACACAATTCAGTTATATGTATCTGTATTTAAAGAGAATCTCTGCAAGATTGCGGCATGATACAAAACCGGAAATACCATCTGCGCACGTACCGGAACTGCGTGGTGGGACGGGAACTCCTGGACTGGTTGGTGAGGAACAAACACTGCGAAACTCGTCAGTGCGCGCTTGAAGCGCTGAAGGTCCTGCAAGATCACAATATCCTCCACCATGGTGCGTACTTTGGATATTGCATGTTGTAAAATCTTTTTGGTATGATATATAAATTAAATTTGCAAAATGTACATAAATGTATGTATCGTATAGTTACTCTACGTAAAATATATGCATTAAATTAACGCCGCAATACATCGGAATCCTTACACGCTTTTATGGAAACTTTCGGAATAATGATGGGATGGTTAATTGGAAACTAGAATTAGTATATCCTTATTATATATAAAGCAAACCTCCCTTAAAATCATATGCTGCAAATAGTAAGAATGCAATACATGTTTTAATAACGAAAACCTTTATGAAAATGTATCGATAAACAACAACAAGGCATTACATGTATAAATAATATTGAATAAAACTGCTATGTGCATTCGATTGTAAGGCTGTTACGCTATAAACACTGCAAAAAACATACATATGGTTAAGAAATCACTACGACTTCGGCTTCAGTGTGCGACGACCACGATGTGAAGGACGATGTTCTGTACTACCGCTTCCGGCGTGACGACGACACTTACCGACAGTTCCCGAACCTTGATCTCTTCTACACAGCTTTCACGCTCTACAACGGGTGAGTGGAGTTTTTTTTTAATGTGCCTTTTCAGTGAACAGCGGCATTCAATTGGTGAAAGGAAATTTTGTCGAAATTAAAATATTTATATTTGTCATTTTATTTAAAATGTAATGGAAACTAAATTGTTTTTTCCATCAATAAAATCGACGTACCACTTGCAGTTACTTCTCTTGACATATGTGAAAGCATGTAAATTAAAATGCGCTCCCTTCTGACCCGTCAGGCTGTCCACCCGCACCCACGGGATCATGCGCGCCTACCAGCAGGACGGAGAGCTTTACCGGAGCGCCTTCCCGGGGGCGGAGTTTGTGGATCACGTGATGCAGAACGGCGCCGCCGGAAGCCGCGAAGAGGGACTGGCACTTGGTCGTAAGCTTCTCGAGAACGACGTTATAAGGCATGGTAGGTTTTAATAGTGTCCTGGTCATATTAATCTTATTAAAATAATATATACTTATCTTACAATAATATATACTTGACTTTAAAAAATGTATACTTATCTAAACATAATCTATTCTTATTTTGCGCCATCAACAGATTTTGATGGATATTGCTGCAGTGCCTGTGTTTAAAAGTAATGAACCCATCGGAACAAACTCATCAAGTTAGTTTAAACAAACATCTGCATACATATTTTGGAAAATTTCGACAATGTGGTATGCGAATATTAATTAGCGATATTTAAGACTTAAACTATAGTAATTAAAATACTGTGAACGTGTCTAACATTAATTCCACTATAAGTTTACTATTAATATTATAGGACATTCAATAATATGCAACAGTAAGTGTTTATACGGCGTTGAAATGTCTTAAAATACGTACATGTGTATTCATGGTTCTAAAATACTTGCCGTGAGATTGTTTAAAGGAAAAGTTCACAGTTAAATTGTGTTTTTCTTATTGAAATGTAATGATAATGAGCGTTGAATGACAATAAAGATGTACGCACATAGCATAAGGATCCAGTTTTATGGCTCGCACTATGATGCTTTGATTACACGCGTCATGTATTTCTTTTAGGGGACGAAGAGACAAATAAGGAATAATTAAATTTTAAATTTTATTCACGGTATCAAGACGAAATAAATTCAGTATTGTAGGTGGAGGATTAAGGACAGAGGCGGCATTAGGCAATGCTCCAGTTTAAGTATTATATTAGTTACATATGCATATTTAAAAATATCATCGTGGAGTAATCGTCATTATATTTTTTATAAAGTAAAAAGGATAAGAAATATGATAGATATTAACAATTTATGTACTGTATCGTAGCGAATACTTCTGTTAAATAAATTATTTAAGAAATGGCTGTTGCGCGATGGGAGGATTTGTGTCAGCAAGAGTTTAGAAACTTATCTTATTAAACAGGTAGAGGAATAATTTAAAATTAGGCTCGTAAAATAAAATTAGTCTTGTTACTGTTTAAGATGATGATTTTTAGCTCGGCTGTTTTCGGAAAAAAAACGAGGTATTGTCATAACCAGCTCGTCGTCCGCCGTCCGCGTCGTGCTAAAACCTTAACATTTTGTTAAGGTTTTGAACATTGGCTCTCAAATCAAAGTGCTTCAACCTACAACTTTGAAACTTCATATGTAGCTGCACCTTGATGAGTTCTACATGCCACACCCATTTTTGGGTCACTAGGTCAAAGGTCAAGGTCACTGTGACCTCTAAATTAAAAAAAAATAATCTGACAAGCTTTCATTTATTCACAACTGCAACCGCTGCCGAGCGTGGCACCCGATATGCGGTGCTCTTGTTTTTATAACTCTTGCAAACACGCAACTTACAAACGCGCAACAGCCATTTTTAGCCTGGAATGGTGTACATGTACATAAAAATATGCACGGACGGCTAATGTACAAATTGTAATTCGCCTGCTGAATTTTAGTAAAAGACGATTTCCATTGAATTACAATAACATTCAAATGTCATTTCATTACAGTAACAGACGACTTTCACTTCCGTGACGACAGGCGGCTGCTCTACCAATTTACAGTAGATTTCGCTGGCCGGCGGCTTCTGTCGGATGTGTTCAACTACGTCGGCAAGGGCGCGTGTCGGTCGGTCGTCCCTCGCGACAGGATGAGGTCTTCCGTCAGGTTTAGCCAGTCCAAATTCTTCACACCAACATGTACGTAGTGCTATTACTGTTTTTAAACAGGTTCTGAAAAGGTCATATAACATGCATGCTTACATTGCCAAAACGCAATTGGTCACACTACGTATATGAAATATAGTTTCGAAATATATAAGTGCATGTTTTTAAAGACTTGGTGGTGTATTGTAACATTTAGGCATACGTCATTGTCGCGCGCAAACAGAACAACATATCGGTTTTACTGACTTAAATGTTATTGTGGTCTTGTAAAATACGCAATTAAACTAATTGTTTACGCGAAACGTTTTTTTAACGCATACATTTATACTAGAGCAGTGTCCGTCCGTTCAAAATTAACAATTATTTAAGATACTCAATATCAATACTTAATATCCGTTTCGAAATTACATTACATTTAACTTAAATTGCACGTTAACAAATTATTCATGGACAGCTTCTCCGAGCAACACGCCGGAACAGCGCCGGAAACTCGAGCCCGTTGTATCCAGTCATGAGGGGATCCCTAGTGACGTCACTCTCGATGTCGACAGGTCACGAACGCATTCGGGAGATTCCGGAAATGACACGGACAGTAGCGAAACAGCGACGGATACGAGCAGCTTTCGTTCAGGTAAAACTAGAAACCAGAGGTGGACATTTTTTGGCATTACTAAAATAAGGATGCAATAGCCGTTATGCATGTTTTGACAAGCGTTTACGAAGTTGAAAGAGACAGTTCAAACAGCGTCGTTAAATCCGGTAGTTAAACAATTCTGTACCTCTATATAAAGTTATACAGATGAACCTCACATTCAACGCTGAAGAACGGTCAAATTATCAAATTGTTAAATGATACATAAATGGACCAGGTATCCCAGATACATTTTACAAATTGTCTATTAAAATTAACTCAATATCCGCCGATACATATCAATGGCGTCATGCGCATGCGTTGTTCACGTACTAAGTGAAGTCATATCTCTTCGCAGTGCTGTTACGTCATGCGACCGTGCACGAGCTACTTTCCCCCGACACGCCGTATGTGAAAAAGACCATCAGGGTAAGCCTATTGTGTACCGTCACTCTTTACACGAAATATTTCCTGATTACAGCATACTATAGGCCTATGGGTTTTCCTTATTACCAGAACACGGGGACGATACAATATATTGCGAACGTGCACATTTGTTCAGTCATTTAAATAACATGCATGCTTTAAAACTTACTATTATTCTAGTTATAGTAAGTTATGGCGACACACACTCTCAAATAGAAAGTATCGTGTCGCCGATATTTGATTGTCTTTTTGTTGCATTGCTATGTAGGTACAAACAAAGATTTAACCATTTATGCCTAGCGTCTAGAAAAAAGGCCTTGGCAAACAGCGTAGACCCAGATGAGACGCCGCATGATGCGGCGTCTCATCAGGGTCTGCGCTGTTTGCTTAAAGGTATTTCTCTAAGAAATATTCTAAATATAGAAATGCATATACTAGACATCCCTAATTTTGGAAATAAATTGATCCAATTTAGAAGGATGGGAAAGTCCCCCGGAAAGTCCACTAGGCATTAATGGGTTAAATTTGTATTATTCTTATTGGTACCCGTATGGATTCAATATCGTAACATATTTCCAACTTCTCAGGTCCGCAGTGACCCCGTGGGGTACGGGTTCGTTATTCGCGGCTGTAGCCCCACCTACGTGCAGGCGGTTGACCCACAGGGACCCGCCGCTGCAGCGGGCCTCAAGGTGCGTAACCTTGGCAACTGGTCGTGCTTGTCGATCACGATACATTGTTACAATGGCTTTATCATTTGTTTAGCCAAAATTGTGGACAGTTTCTATTACTTTTTTGACTTGTTTGTAGTTGGTTCTGCTTCAAAGAAGCACGAAATTTGTATTATTTCAATGCAGTAAAATACATAATTCTTTCGATCTCCCATATAGACACCAAGTACTGGTTCTAGGCCCAGGAAACGGACTCGAGAGCATTTCAAATAAGTAGGAATTACTTTCTATGCAATCGAGCTGAAATAAATAGGTTTAAACTTATTACATATTTCTAAATCAGCGGTGAAACGCGACACGTTCACATAATGCTTAACAATTTAAAATGTGTGTCGTAATCGTTAATAATTTAGTTCCAGATGAAAATCCAGAAATAATCTTTTGATAGTGGTGTTGCTTTTATACAATTTACCGTTAAACGTATTTCTGTTACTAACTGTAGGTCCGTCAGTACATTTACTCAGTGAATGGTCAGTACGTGCTGACCAATGACCACAAGGAGGTGGGCAGCAAGATATTGCAGAGCGACAGTCACGTCACACTGGTCGTCTTGACGCACAAACGTGACTCAATACTATGACGTGAACAGAATTAATGCACCGTTATAACACACACGCGACAAAATCTTGGGACATCAGAAGGGGGAATACAACGTAACACGACACGGTGTTCGTCATGGAACCGAAATATGACATAACCCTTAAAAGTAAGAACATTTAATACACCGGAAATACTAAACGGTGTTCCTCATGAAACATAGACGATCCCAATCGTATGACGTCAAGAGAGGGAATATACCTTAAGACGTCGCGCCGTTCGTAATGACGCATGTGATAAAATAATTTGACGTTAGAGAAACGTTAACCGGTGAAAATGTACGAAAGTGACGCAATTTTCTGACGTCAGATTGGCGAGAACACATACGTCACGAATTGCATCATAACCCAATTGCACACACACACTTTGAAAATGAAGTGTACACAATTAATATGTATTAAAACGCTTTTTTTTACTATGATTGTACACTAATATGCAACTAATTTGATATATTCTACAAATATGGACATATTCGATATGCTAAGCCTATCGAATGCACACTGACGCAATTGTTTTATCAATTTTTCATATTGTACTTACCGTTTAAAATATTTTAAGATAATTTTTGTGGGACAGTTGTCTATGTTTTACAATTTTCATTTTAATCACTGGTATGTAGCCTATGCCAAGTCTTCCTATTCCTTGTTGTTGCAATTAAGTTGTTATCTTCGAATATAAATAATAACATGTATTGTGTTGTGTACTCCATATTTGAGAACACGCTGACTCACTGTTAACATAATTTTATATGCATTAATATCAGTCTGTTTTATTATTTAAGTTTTCATTTTAATCACCGGTATGCCTGGTATGTAGCCTATGCCCAATCTTCCTCTTCCTTGTTATTGAAATTAAGTTATTATCTTCGGATATAAATAATAACATGTATTGTGTTCTGTATAAATTGTCCATATTTGAGAACACGCTGACTCACTGTTAACACAATTTTATATGCATTGATATCATCATTTAGGATGACAATAACTTAAAATGTATATACAAACTTCATTGTCATACAACATCACAAATAAACACATATGTATTTATGTAGATATAATACATAATACAATTCAGGATGAAACTGCGCAATTTAAAACTGTACAATAAGTTAACAGCAAAAAACTTAATGTATTGTGTATTTTCATTGATTATCATTTATTGTGTATGAAAATAACACGAAACAGATAACAAAACATGAAACAGATAACAAAACATGCAAGTGGCCTTGATGGCTCTGAATCCCTCACATGAATTCAAATACAGTTATCTTTGAAGCATTAATAAACATTTTCGTTCCATATAAGTAAATCAAGTCACAAGCATGGCGGGGCTGTTTGGACCACAGAGTCAAGATTTGAGGAAATTAAGAATTCTTCTTCTTTAGATGTTATATACAAAATACCAAGCCTGTGGGCATACGAAGGTAATAAATCTGTGAAGGTGAACTTTGAAATCGTAATCAACTCAGGAGTTTAAGAGGGGTTGAAAATAGAAGTTTCGTGGCCTACAGATGTACGTTCAGACAGACGAACAGACAAGTGCAATTTTTTATTCTTCCAACTACATTGTGGGATAATTTTATAATCCGATAAAGAAGAATAGTATATTATTAATGCAGGAGCACAATCAAATCTGTTACTTTACTTATCAGATTCAATTCACGTACATGTGTACCAACAGCTACACAATAGCTTATATTTGGACTGTTATTGTGCCAAAGAAATAATTGAGGTATGTTTGTAATGTCTTTTGTAAAAGTCTCTAAGATTCTGTTTTGGAATAGAGAGAAGTCGCTAAAGTGAAAACAAAACATTGTAGCTCTAGACCGATTAAGATGCAAAAATATTATAAGATCCACTAAACTATAGCGTGCCTATCATCTTTTATAGGATTTGCTCCATCGTTTGCCGGCTTTTTGTTCAGGTTTACTAGCACTTGTCGTCTGCTCTGTATTTTGTTCTGTGTGCAGGAAGTCCCAGAGTAGCTTCGCATTCTGGGTAGTACCCATAATTCCTTGAAGTTCCTCCATTGACAAGGTACACAACTCCGCAATGTCTCTCACTCTATTCATTATATTCTTGTAGTTCTTAAAGTTAACTCCTGGCATTCGTATTAACATGTCCTAAAATAATCGAAGTACCAGTAGGTATGAATAATTTATCTTCAATAAACATACAACACAAATGGTAGGAATATCAAATGTTTCTGTATGTACAGAAAGGTGTCAAAATTTAAAAAAAAACTTTATAAATGCTTTTCTGTCATAAGCGTTTTTACTGTTACAGACATAGAGATGTGTAATGGATATGATGCGTTAGTAGTAACATACTGAAACAGCAAGTTCAATCCTTTTTTGTCAGAGTCACCAAGTATTTTTCAGCCATTTTCCAAGGATTCTAAACAGCTGCTGATCCTCAGAGTTATCAAGCTTAAATTACTAAAATGAAATTGAAGAACAAGAGTCATACCTGAGGTGTGTGATTGTACCTGTCTGACCAGTCTATCCCCTCAGCAAGGGCCGTAACTGCTGCTGCCGTAGCAGCATCTGGCTGCTCTTTCCCTGCCTGGGGAGAGTGGAGCACAAAACATGAGTACAATGAAAGCCATACATATGGCTCAAGTCCTTTCAACTTTAAAATCAACTGATGTAAGAGATAATAAAATTAAAGAAGATGATTGAATATTATATAGGGCTTTACCAGTAAGAAAACATGTTGTTTGCATGTGATTTTTAAGGAAAACAACTTAAATACTGATTGATTTATGTTAATTTAAAAGACATCATGGTTAATAAGTTTAATCTCCAAATTAATATTCCACTTTTAACCTTCAACTGTATACATTATTTTTAATCTGTGGGCTATATTTTTTGTAAACCTCAATATGCTTGAAACTACGGCAATGTTATTTGAAAATCCTTATTGTTCTAAAAACTATGGTTTTACTTTTGACCCTGAGTTTTGACCATACTGGCAACACTACTGTCACTTCTGCACTACTCTTTGAAAATATAGGTTTACATTTAACCTTGAAAAATTACCTCAAACTTGTTTTTTTATATGATACTCTTCTTACCATTTTTGTCTCTTCTGTAAAGTGACAAGAATTGTTCAGTTATTTAAAAATCTATCCATAAGAAACGCTATGCTTTGGACTAAGTTTTACCAGTAGGAGGAATTTCTTTATCCCACATTTGGTAAAACGTGGGATATCCCACATTTTGCAAATTTTTTTGGAAATCAATTCAAATGCAAACAAACTTTTGCTCGACACAAAATCTTTTCCGTCTGCCTGCTACTTATAGCAATCCTGCCGGATTGAGCATTCCCATAATATGGCTAGTGCTAAAATCAGCATATAAAAAAGATGTAAGTAATAAAACTCTAACACACAATATTCTCTCAACATGCTACCTTGAGTTCCTCAAAGATCTCTGCAGAGGCATGTGGACTCTGACACCACAGGATGCGCAGGTTTGGGAAGTGGATGGTCAGCAGGGAGAGGCGACTGGTTGTCTCCTGCATAGTCACGTCACTTGACATCGGGTACTTGCCCTGAAAACATTGCAGGCTTCTTTGTTGGTTTGTTTTCGTAATGTCTTTTGCCGTATTATTATATCAGGGCGGTCATTTAACTTACTCTTACTTATTATAGTTAATTATTCTAGGTAAACTGGTTTATATGTACTAAGTGCACATTTATGAAAGCAATTGACAACTGCCTTACTAGAATCCAAGTTAACTTACCAATTATACACCATGTTTGTATACAAATTTCCAGAATTTATCAGTTACCCTACATTAACAAACATGAGCACATTGAACAAAAAAAATTCTTAAGACAATTTAATTTTAGACTTTCTTTTTTTTACTAAAAATGTATTAATACATTAAAGAAAACGAATCTTAATGTTTAACAATAAGAAACAATGTATACAACTAAATTGCTGCTAAATGACCAAACAATTAGTATCGTCTATTGAAAAATTGTGTCCATAGGCCAGCACCTGTATAGAAAACGGCTTGCTGGGGTCGAACTCAATGAGCAACATGGGTTTCTTGTAGTATCTGGTCATGGAGACACACTGGTTGTACAGGCGGCCATTGTTGAGTGAGCCGATCAGATCTGACACGCTCTTCCGCTCTACACAGATCTCTGGCGTCAGAATATAGTCTCCCACCTGGCAGGCAAACATGCGGTTAATGATCATATGGCCGATGAATCAGATATGTGTTTACTAGCAGGGCTTGACATTAACTTTTGAATCCACTTGTATGGTTAGACAAGTACGATGCTGTCCGGTAATCTTGCGCTGTTAAGGGACCATTGGTTTAAAAACATGTTCTTTTATAATTGACAACATAATATCTACATTAATTATGAAAATAAGAAGTTCATGTGCTTATTTACACAAAAATATTTGATAAATTAAGTGAAGAACTTTCCGATTTGATTTCAAAACAAACATGACTCACCTCATTTTCAAACTATCACAGTGTCCGGTAATTTTGCGCACTAAAAAGAACTCAGTTAATTCAATCTGTAGAAAATGGAGGTATCCAATTAACGAACATTGACTCATTCATGAATGCAATCAAATGCAGCTGGGTTAAACGATACCTAAATAATACCAATACGAGTAAATGGAAACTATTCTACCAGAAAATCCTAAAAAAATATGGTGACTCCTTACTCTTTGAATGTAACATCAGCAATACTATCTTACATGAAATTGCAAACGAAAATATATTTCTGTCTGATGTTCTATCAGCGTGGAGTGAGGTCACTCATAACTTAGAGACCCAAACCAGCAGTAAAACAATTTTATGGAACAATAAAGACATAACTTCAAACAATAAGACGTTTTTCTATAAAGACTGGTTTGAACGAAGCATTAAATATGTCGACCAATTATATGACTACAGAATTAAGGATTTCTACTCTTTTGATAATATATGCTACATATACGGAATACCTTCAAATAATTTTCTGAAGTACTACACACTTATCAAAAGCATACCCATACATATTAAATCTGAAATCAATACAAATAATACACCATGTACTCAAACAACTTTTGTAGAAAACATACTTGGAAGAAAAAACAAAACAAATAAAATATTTTACACACTACAAATTAAAAACCCTACAGAAAACTCCAAAATCCAAAATAAATGGCAAGTCCTTTTTGGAGAAAATGAACTAAATTGGAAACACATATTTACCATGCCATATAAAGCAACTATTGAAAGCACACTGCGAAACTTTCAATATAAATACGTCCATAGAATTATAGCTACAAATAAATATCTCTTTAAATGTAAATTATCTAACTCAAATCTGTGTGATTTCTGCAGTGAAAACATTGAAACTATAGAACATCTTTTTTGGGAGTGCAAACACATCCAGCCTATTTGGAATCAATTAATATCTTTTCTTGAACAACATCAACTAAACGTTAAACTATCTTTCTTAAATGTAAGTTTCGGAATTAACTCATTGAAATCAATAGACTGTAATAATATTGTGAATTTTATGGTTATATTGATGAAATATTTTATCTTAAACATGAAGTACAAAAAACAAGTACCAAATTTTAATTGTTTTGTCCATAGTCTTAAACTAAAAATCGAGATTGAGAAAGAAATAGCCCTCAGTAATGACACATTACAAATCTTTGAACAAAAATGGAATCGGATTAAATTCTCATAATGTTTTGTCCACATTACAAATCTTTGAACAAAAATGGAATCGGATTAAATTCTCATAATGTTTTGTCCACTTATATACATTTCACTCTAATGTTAGTTTATCTCTCTAAAATAGTTGTGTTTATTTATTTTTTTTTAATTCTTATTTTCAATCAGATAAGATCATTGTGAATATACAACAAAACACACAAGTCCAGTATGTTTTTCTTCCAACTTTATACAACTCATCATTTTCCATAACTATTCCTCTGTTGTTCTTTTCTTTTCTCTCTAAAAAAAATACATATATATTAGCATATCTTGTATAACATGTCTGAACTATATTGCTTTGTACAATCACTATGTTGTATGATCATATACATGTTAACATTGTATGTATGAAATTGAATATAAAAAAAAAAAAAGAAAAAAAAAAAAAAAAAAAAAAAAAAATTAAAAAAAAATTTTTGCGCACTTGGTGTAATGACCTCATTTAGGCAAAATTGTTAACATATGGTTTCCAATTTGTGACAAAAAATATTCCAGAAAATTATTTAATTTTTACCCCGATCATGCTTCCATAATTTACAGAAAAATATGAAAACTAGGCCGTTTCGCATGCGGAGATCATACCATATGTGGTTTGACAGAATGGCGGGAAATGATGACAATGTCGTCTGATGCGATATATTTTCAATGGTCAAAAATACCATAACTGATCGGATATTGTTCAATAGAATGCTTAATTACAAGCTGGATTTATGAATTCTTAATTTAAAGTATGAACACACTAAAGACTCCAGGGAATGTGTGATTCATTTCGCATTTATCGTATGCAGGTAAGTGTTTACGATACATGTGCAATTTATAGGGATGGCGCAACCGGTGTTAAAATGTAATGATCGGATTTTATTTTGCATGGAATACGTACCTTTTAAATCCTTTAATTCTTAAAAATGTGAAATTCCATCTTTCATCACTAAAGAAAACCAGTCGTCTGCGAAATTCGCAACTGCGAAGTGCGCAAGATTACCGGACGCGCAAGATTACCGGACTTACCTGTAGACCAAAATTTCACTTGTCCTGAACAAAAAGCAACTTGTCTTGACCATTATATCTTATTCTGCTCAGCGTTTTCGCTTCTTTTCGTAGTTACATTTTGTTTCTTGGCCAACCCAAGGTATTTAAAAAAAAAATCTTGTGATTTTGATGACGAAAAACCAAAGGAAAGCAGATTAGACATTTTTTAGCAGACAACATTGCATTGTGTACACACCGGTCTTTCTGACCTGTGTACTAACGCGAAAGGAATTATAGGTAGCACTTCTTTTACGAATGAAAAGTGAAAGCGAAAGAAGGTCTGGTAATCATGCTTCTGATAATCGCTATCAGGCTTAATAGAGATTCAAAATCACATTTAAACATAATTAAATAACATTTCTTTTAACAACATTCCGTTTTAAACACACAATAAAAACTAATTTTCTTTCAATATTAACATTTTCATTCCTACGCAGAACTACTTTGGCGAAAGCATAATTCCCCAAACCAGGGGAATGTGATGCGTCTAAGCATAGAGGTGACAATAACGTAGTGACGTCACCATCTATGTATAGAATGGACAACATTGTACTAACGAAAACAAACCACAAATGGGAATGATGTCGTAAAATCATTCTATACATAGAGATGACGTTAATTATTTGTAAGTTCGGTGTGTATCGGTGTCGTAAAATGCATATTATTTACAAGGGAGAATATTCTTGTTATCAGGGCAAAGAAGAGTGTTTAGTGTAGTATCACATGGAGCTATGGGAACATCTCGCGCTTTGTCGTTTAAACGTTAACAAAACATAATAAAACAAGATGTGTTTGTGAAACACAATGTCCCCCTATATGACGTTTGACCTTGAAGGATGACCTTGACCCTTCACCACTCAATATGTGCACCTCCATGAGATACACATTCATTTCAAATATAAAAGTGCTAGCTTCAATATTGCAGAAGTGACATTACATGAGCAATTTTGACCCATATATTTGACCTTGAAGGATGACCTTGACCTTGACTTTTCACCACTCAAAATGTGCAGCTCCATGAGATACACATGCATGCCAAATATCAAGTTGCTATCTTCAATATTGCAAAAGTACTCATAAAATGAGCGATTTTGTCCACATAATTTTGACCTCTGACCTTAAAGGATGACCTTTACCTTTCACCACTCAAAATGTGCAGCTCCATGAGATACACATGCATGCCAAATATCAAGTTGCTATCTTGAATATTGAAATACTGCAAAAGTGTACATTAAATAAGCGATTTTGACCCATATATTTGACCTCTGACCTTGAAGGATGACCTTGACCTTGACCTTTCACCACTCAAAATGTGCAGCTCCATGAGATACACATGCATGCCAAATATCAAGTTGCTATCTTCAATATTGCAAAAGTACTCATAAAATGAGCGATTTTGTCCACATAATTTTGACCTCTGACCTTGAAGGATGACCTTGACCTTGACCTTTCACCACTCAAAATGTGCAGCTCCATGAGATACACATGCATGCCAAATATCAAGTTGCTATTTTGAATATTGAAATACTGAAAAAGTTTACATTAAATGAGCGATTTTGACCCATATATTTGACCTTTGACCTTGAAGGATGACCTTGACCTTTCACCACTCAAAATGTGCAGCTCTATGAGATACATATGCATGCCAAATATCAAGTTTGCTATCTTAAATAATAAAAAAGTTATTGCAAATGTTAAAGTTGGCGCAAACCAACCAACCAACAGACCAACCAACAGACCAACCAACAGACCAACCAACAGACAGGGCAAAAACAATATGTCCCCCACTACTATAGTGGGGGACATAAAAAGTGTTGTGGTAACTCCACATAAATAACGGATTTAACGGAATTATTTCTAAGCAATTAAATTATAACGACCACTTGTCCCGTCGGACTAGCAAATTCTTTATTTACTTGTCCGGACTAACAAATTGGTTGTCCCGGACAGTCGGACTACCGTTAATGTCGAGCCCTGATTAGTCCATTATTGTCAGCCTGAATAGCCTAAACATGAAAATTGGACACTTAGTTTCATGTAAAATATCAGCAATCAAAATGTTTCTTTAACACTTAGATCTACTTTCAGCTTTGAATCCAATGTGTAACATGTAATATGCTGAAAACGTAAAATTGTGTTGTTAAATGTATGTAGCTATATGCCTTGTTACATATTCATGTAACATCAACAATTGTACACCAAATCTGGTTAAATTTGTGTTAAACTTAATTGTAGGCTTTTATAAAGCAATTGCTGATGTCAAACATTAATTTTCTTTAACAAATATTTTTATCATGTACTTTTTAGCTCACCTGAGCGATAGCTCGAGGTGAGCTATTGTGATCACTCAGCGTCCGGCGTCCGTCCGTCCGTCCGTCCGTAAACAATTTGTAAACATCTTCTTCTACTAAACATCTTCTTCTACTAAACCATTGAGCCAATTTCAACTAAATTTCATGTGGAGTATCCCTAGGTCATGGGACAAAAGAATTGTTAAAAAAAATTTGATCGCATAACCAAGATGGCCGCCATGACCATATATGGTAAAAACCTTAAAAAATCTTCTTGTCAGAAACCGCTCATCAGATTTTCAAAAAATTTCACAGGGATGACCTTTGAGGGCTCCCCTGAAAAAGTTGTTCAAAGAAATTTGATTCGTCAAAAAACATGGCCGCAGGAGCTCGTTGAACTATGCATGTTTATTCGTTATTGCCTATTTTTTGAATGATAATTTTAGAATGCATACGCGGCCAACAGGGCACACTCTGAACAATATTACTGAAGCAACTGGTCTGTAATCCTAAATCTATAATTATCAGTCCAATGAAACATCATCCTTTTAGTAAAATACAGTGGATCAGTAAAAATATTATCAGAATATGAGATTTTTTGTATATTTTGTATATTAAATATTGTGTTAATGTTTAATTTTGTTGATTAATATAAATATAAGCAGGACAGGGGAGGTAATACACTACAGGGGAAACAAATGCAATAAGTTTAAATTTATAGTTACAGATTTGCCTCCCTTGTAATATATTTAAATTTTACCAAATGTAAGGCTAATTGCATTTTTGTAATGCATACTACTACTACTACTACTACTACTACTACTACTACTGCTGCTGCTGCTGCTTCTGCTGCTGCTGCTACTACTACTACTACTACTACTTCTACTACTACTACTACTACTACTACTACTACTACTACTACTACTACTATTTCTTCTACCACCACCACCACCACCACCACCACCACCACCACCACCACCACCACCACCACCACCACCACCACCACCACCACCATTCACAGTGACAAAAAACGTATTCAGTGACAAAAAACGTATTCACACAATGGCTGCTACTACAACTTATAGCCCATATAGGGGGGAATGCATGTTTTACAAACAGCCCTTGTTTTTTTTTTTTTTTTTTTTTTTAAAGATCATCTCACAAATGACCACC